>NC_092773.1:13033465-13333465 GCF_047496795.1 Chiloscyllium punctatum
CCACAAATAACTTTTCTTAAAAATCAGGCTCTTCTTTCAATATTGCCTCACTGGTCCTCAACTCAAATGAACCACTTTGCGTTCCTCTGCATCAAACTCAATGTGCCATCTGCTTGCCACGTTCATCACAATCTTCCACAAGGTCCACGAAACCTTGAAGTTCTGTACTACCTGCAAAGCTACGTCCCATCTGCCCAACCCTGGGTCAGAGATACAGATCAAGAGCAACAGAGAGAGGATGAACAGCATAAATTCTGATAAATTATTTTATTATCTTCCCTCACTCAATGGCACTGAGCATAAGTGATGTCCCCAAAATGGCTCCTCAGCTGAAACCAGCTACCTCAGTAGAAGCTGTTTTTTCTGGGAAGCTCATTTCCGAAATCAGACAGCGAGCTAAACAGGATGCCCCACCATACAAATCTTTGGAAAGGTTTCTTTGTCATGTTAAGGCACAATTTGAAAAAAATAAACAAATGCTCCTAATTTGCATGCTCCAACAGCGATTGCAAGGCCCTTCAGAATTAGCCATTTCTCTGAGATCTGTAGAGAGCCAGGGATGACATGAATGTATTAATGCTGAGCTAAAATAACTTCAGAATATTAATCAAGGGCACAAACAAAATATGCAAATAAATGAAACCGCTAACTTCATTGCAAATCTTCCCAACCTCGGTGAGAACCATCTTTCATGTTCATTATTATCATTCAAAGTTGATGGTCCTTCTTTATTAATGTGATGGTTTAATCAAGTGTTTCAGCAAAGTGAATCACTCCATTAGACAACATGACAGAGTTGAGCAGCAGTCAGGAAGGTGAAGGATGGAGAGATGTGAGACAGTCTCTTTTTAGTCTTTGTTCTTTTTCTCTCAGCGCTGCTTTGACAATAATGACAAACGTCTCTATCTTGCCTCGAGGGGAGCGAGTTACACCAGCAAACTAAAGCTTTGCAGATGACTGAACTGCACAGGGCAAAGGGAGCATTTGCAGACCAAGCAGATCTTGATGGGGCTCAACGTGCAGGAAAACAGAGAAATGCCACCAAAGATTCTTATCTTGCAGTCAACAGGGGTGAGTCATACAGCACAGAAACAGACTCTTCGGACTTCCAAGATGACCATACTCCCAAACTAAACTACTCCCACTGTCTACACTTGGCCCATATCTTGGCCCCAGCAGACAGGCCGTCCAGGAATACCAAATTTCAAATGGCTGGCAAGTCGACATGGATTAGTCAAGGTGTTAGAGTCGGGAGGTTATGCTTACAGGTCGTTCTGGTATAATGCAAACGCGAATTGGCTGTAATACGATTGATGAATTGGGGACACTGCTTCTCAAGCATGACCTTTTAAAACATATGTTGGCTGTAACACGATTACAGTGCCAACACTTTAAGCACTGTCACTAAAGCACGATTTTCCTACAGTGCAGGGTTGCACAAGAACGCAACCATCATGTTACAGAAGAACTGACTGTACAGGGCAATGTCAAAGGTTGCTGGAAAAGCACAGCAGGTCAGGCAGCATCCGAGCAGCAGGAGAGTCTACATTTCGAGCTTAAGCTCTTCATCAGCTCCTCATCATATTACTGACGAAGAGCTTATGCTCAAAATGTCGACTCTCCTGCTCCTCGGATGCAGCCTGACCTGCTGTGCTTTTCCAGCGCCATACTTTTGACTCTGATCTCCAGCACCTGCAGTCCTCACTTTCCCCCTGTACAGGGCAATGTTGAGACCATATCCAGAGTAGTGTAGATGGTAGAGTGTAAACGCATTGGAAGCAGTTCAGAGAAGGCTGACTAGACTAATACCTGGACTAATGAATAGAAAGGGTGGTCAGGCTAGCCTCCACTGGCATTGGGAACAGTTACATTTGACTTAACTGGAAACTGGTAAGGAACTCCACAGGGTCAATGTGGAGAGGATATTTCTTCTTCGGGGAGAACCCAGAATGAGGGAAGAGGGAATAGTGTTTAAAGGTCAGGAATCACCTGATCAAAATAGAGATCAGGGAAAATGTTTTCTCCCACACAGGTTAGAGTCTTTGGAATTTTGATTCTGAAAAGGTCATGGAAGCAGAATCCTTGATTAAGACATAGGGGCATTGATTCTTGCTGAGAAACCTTGCAAGGTAGCAGCAGGGCTACGCAGGAATGTGGATTTGAAGTTGCAATTAGTTCAGCCATTACCTTATTAAACAAAGGAGGAGGATTGAGGGACATAGAAGCAACAGCTCACTTCAACATCCCACTTCACGACTGCTTCAAACCACCAACAGTTAACAAAAAGAGAAGTTGCTGGAAAAGCTCAGCAGGTCTGGCAGCATCTGTGAAGAGAAATCAGAGCTAAAGTTTCAGGTCCGGTGACCCTTCCCCCTCCACCAACAGTTAACTTGATTGGGGGGGGCAGAGGGGTACTCTTCAGTGTTGAAGATGCATACTCAACCTCTGTATGACCACAACCCTAATTTCAATCAACACTGAAGCGTTCTTCAGATCGACACATCTCCAGGTGAGATTTCATCTTTCTCTTTGTGAAGATTGCCCTGAGGTCTGTCAGACCTGTGCAGATTTCTCCGTTTTACTGAGGTACTGTTTGCATATTCGAGGAGTTATGAAAAATGCCGGGTATCATTTGATCAAGGGCTAGCAGAGACCGTACCCTTCCACTCATCACCTCTACAACAAAGGAGACCATCAAGACGGAGCAGGTGTCTCAGCCTGCGAACAATAAGCACAAGTGTTGCGGCATGAGACTGTCACCGGACAGTTCCCCACAACAATCACAGCAACGTAAAACCCATCATCACAAAACCACAGCATTGCCACCAAGAGGAGGTCATTGAGCTCACTGTGACTGTACTGGCTCTCTGACCATTTTAACTGCATGCCAATCACCTGAATTTCCACCATAACCTCACACGTTCTGCCTGTTCAAATTATTGCCTGTTACCCTCTTGATTGTCCCAAGTGGCCCTGCTTTCACAATATTTTCTGACAGCACAGTTCACTTTAGTGATTGTCATGAGGTCAGCCAGGTAGACCTTATGGAATCTGAGATCCCCGATTGGGACAGTCAACCTGTTCCAATCAGGGAGCCCTGGCTGACAAATAGAAACAGGAGTGTCAGGGGTTCTGCTCACTCGAGGAGCTGGCTCTGATCTAGCAGGGTCATGTACAATGCACGTCTAAATAAAGGGTGACTTGGTGTCGGGATACCAGCTTCCCTTGAATTATTTCAACCAGACTCGAACGACTCATTGGGTGAACAAGTGTTTCCTTACCTCATAGTTGCTTCTTGTGTGAAGAGTTGACCTGATAAAGTTCACCCAGTGACCTTCAGTGAACGAGATGACCTTGGCCTGCATCCCAACCTTGCGCGACCCTACCTTATCCCTCAACGAGCACATTCATGAATGCGAGCCTGAAAACAAGTTTAGGGATCACGTACATTTGGAAGGACGGCGCAGTTTCGAACAACACTGGCACCTTCCCCCAAACCTCTGACTCTTCAGCATCTGAGGTCCTCACTTCCTCAGACTGTGTGCGTCAAGACTGGTCAAGAACAGGACTCACAACTTCAGGACTGGTTTGAATCAGCTGCTCAACAGGTGGATGGGTACTTTGACTTTTCAAGAGCAAACCAAGCTGATGACAACTTCCTTCATTCCAACTCAGCTTTCAGAGCAAATACTGACAACAATGGCACTTTGCATAAACTTATCCTGCAGCTGTCTCTGAAAATTAAATAAGGATGTTCCTTTGTCTAATTATACGACAGCATGTCAAAATGTCTCAGTCGATCCTGACAAATGCACATTTATTCAATGCATAAGCTCATCAGTGTTGAGTTTCCACTATAAGCATCCTTCACATCACAGATGGTGTTCACTTCTCATTTTAACATCAAACAAGTCAACTTTAAAGCCTCACTGGTGTTGATAGGAATTCAAACATTGACTTAAAATGGCTTTCAAAGAACTTGCTTATTTTTACTTGCTAAGAGAGAAAATAGGACACCTTTTCTTCAAACTAAAGTTATCCAGTTGGGACAGAGGAATTTTTGTTGGTAATTGTTTTCCTGGAACTGATACCACATGCTAGGAGAAAGTGACAACTGCAGATGCTGGAGATCAGAGTCAAGAAGTGTGGTGCTGGAAAAGCACAGGAGGTCAGGCAGCATCTGAGGAACAAGGGAATCGATGTTTTGGGCAGCCTCATTCATGATGAAGGGCTTATGCCCGAAACATTGATGCTCCTGCTCCTCAGATGCTGCATGACCTGCTGTGCTTTTCCAGCACCGCACTCTTGATTCTGATCCAACATGGTCCATCATAATGAATAACGGAATTCATCAGAATATCAGCTGCCTCTCAGTGGGTAGCACCTGTACCTCCAAGTCGGAAGGTCTTGAGTTCAAATCTTACACTGAACTCTTGTCATTTGAGGAGCTGTCTTTTGAATGAGATGCTTAACTGAGGCCGTGTCTTGGCTGCTTCTTAAAACAATGCACCACGTTGCTTTGAAGAAGAGCAGCAGAGAACTGATCAACATTTGACCAACGTCTGTAAAGGTTGACTGCTGCATTCCTGACATTTAAACAGTAGCTTTGTTTTAAAATGTGAGGTGCCGGTGTTAGACTGGGATGTGCAAAATTAAAAATCACACAACACCAGGTTACAGTCCAACAGGGTTATTAGGAAGTACTAGCTTTTGGAGTGCTGCTCCTTCATCAGGTGGCTGTGGAGCAGGATCGCAAGACACAGAATTTATAACAAAAGATCACATTGTCATGCAACTGAAATGATATATTGAACAAACTTAGATTTCTGCGAAGTAGTGTGCTGAAATGTCCATTGTGACGAGGAATGTTCCTGGTTCAACAAGTCCGTGGGTGCTGAGTTTCTGTGAGAAATCTGTAGCATTGTGACAGAAGCTGGGGGTCCCCTGCACAATGGGTTTCAAAATGCATCAACATAGCCAGAGAGGTTCTCACACAGGGTCCCATTACCTGACACAATGAGACGACCAGGTATGTTGACTTTGCGTATCTTCAGCAGGCAGTAGAAGTAAGTAGATGAGAGTGTGTAGGGAACTCTGAAGGACTGGATCAAAAGTCTTGGTCAGTCTGTTCTTTGGTTGGATTGGTCGCTTGTAGTGTTCCTGGTTGTTCAGTTGTCACTACACTTCCTTGCAGTAGTCCGTTCTATTCTGAATGACGATGGCTCCTTCTATATCTGCTGGTTTGATGATAATGTTGCAATTGGTTTTGGATTTACATATTAATAAACCTAAACCTGCAACCCATTCGAAAAGATGAAAGAGTTAGGAGCAATCTAGGTTTGTTCAATATATCGTATCAGTTGCATAACACTGTGATCTTTTGCTATATATTCTGTGTCTTATGATCCTGCTCCACAGCCACCTGATGAAGGAGCAGCACTCCAAAAGCTAGTACTTCCAAATAAACCCACTGGACTATAACCTGGTGTTGTTTGATTTCCATTTTAAGAGTCCTTCACTGATGTTATGAAGGTGTAGAAGTATACTGTACCTTGAAGAGATTGAAGAACTTAGAGAGGCACACAGAGTGGTGGAGAATTTATAATGTAACAGGTGGTCCAGCAGCTAGAGTAGCTAGTTGCCTAGATACAAAAACAAATTTGAATGGGGCCAATCAATTTAAATTATACTCCTAAAAATACCAAACACCAATCAAGTTCGAATTTAGTATATCGGCAATATTAAAAGCCAATGACACGATCTGATGCTTCTGGGGTTTTAGACTGGGAAAACCTGAAGAGTTGGGAGAGAACTACCAAGCCACCAGCATGTACAAACTGCCCGAAACACAGCTCTCTTAAAGGTACCTTATCTATCAATCACCCATGAAACAGAAATCCCTAAGAAGAAAATTTACGGAGGGAGATACAAAGGGAGGATTTGACACTGCCTGGTTTTGAAATTTGAATTTTTGGTAATTCAATAGGTTAGAGGAAGGAGTTGTAAACAGTTGTTTGTTAATTATTCTCTGTTATACTTTAAGAAGTATAGCTGTTAATTTTTACTTTAACTGGTTCTTGGCCTCTCGATACTGCATGGGATAAATCTTTTCTGTGTTGATGGTTTAAGTTAAGCAGGGGGGTTTACCCGTGTTGTAAGCTAGGAACTTCTTTGTGGTGCCTGAGATTACGAATGGTGTAGTGTGACTCAATACTGAGGGAGCGTGTCCTCCTCGGTGGAAGGTCCAGAATGCACACTGGAATCTCAGGAGCAGAGGTTGCCCTTGTTTGAAGCGATCATGTTCCTTGACTCTACTCTGTGACTGGTCTCTTCTCAGAAATGTTTCACATGGAGGGCGGTGCATGTATGCAATGAGCTGCCAGAGGAAGTGGTGGAGACTTGTACAATTACTGCATTTAAATGGTATCTGGATGGGCATATGAATAGGTAGGCTTAGAGGGACTTGGGCCAAGTGCTGCCAAATGGGACCGGATTATTGATTGATTGATTGATTGTCGTGTGTATGTAGGTACAATGAAGAGCTTTGTTTATGAGCACTACAAGCAGATCATAGTAAACAAGGATGTCCAGATCAGAAAGACTTAGACAGAGACATACAGGTTACACTGAACAGGGTGTGCACTAGGCAAGATCAACATTAGCAAGATCAGAATTATTTGAGGCTAGAAAGTCCATTCATCAGTCTAATAACAGTGGAGAAGATGCTGTTCCTGAACCTGCTGGCACACGCGTTCAAGCTTTAATATCTCCTGACGAATGGAAGAGGTTCATAGAGATCATTTCAGGGGTACGATGTTGGCAGCAAGCCGTGTAAATGGAGTCCAATGATGGAAGGTTGCCTTCTGTGAAGGCCTGGGCGGTGCACACCACCTCTGTAGTTTCTTAATGCCTGGCAGAGCAGTTGCTATACTAGGCCATTATGCACTCAGACAGTACGCTCTCAATGATGCATCTGCAGACGTTAGTGAGGGTACTTATGGACATGCTAAATTTCCTGAGCCAGCTGAGGAAGAAGAGGCATTGTTGTGCCTTCCTGACCATCACATCTATATGGGACGCTGGACAGATTGTTGGTTACGGTTACTCCGAGGAACTTGATGCTCTCAACCCCCTCCGTTGATGTAGATGGGGACATGTTTTTCTCCTTTCTTTCTGAAGTTTATGATCAGTTCTTTGGTTTTGCTGACATTGAGGGAGAGGGTGTTCTCATTGCACCATGTTCACCAAGCCCGCGCTCTCCCTTCTGTATTTTGACGCGATGTTGTTAGATATTTGTCCTACTATGGCAGTGTTGTCAGCAAACTTGTAGATGGCGTTCAGTTGGAATTTGGCAACACAGTTGTGGGCATACAGGGAGTACAGTAGGGGGCTGAGGACGCATCCTTGAGGGGCTCCAGTGTTGAGTGTTACTGTAGAGGAGATGCAATTGCTTATCTTCACTGATTGCAGTCTGTAGGTCAGGAAGCTGAGGATGCAGTTGCAGAGGGTGGAGCCAAGACCATGGTCATAGAGTTTTAAGATCAGTCTTTTAAGGTCAGAGGGGACAATGGTGTTGAAGGCGGAGCTGTAGTCAATGAGTGGGCATCTGACATAGGTATCCTTGTTGTCCAGATCTTCCAGGAATGACTGCAGGGCTAGGGAAACGGCATCCACTGTGGACGTGGTACGTCGGTAGGCAAATTGTAGAGGATCGAGGCAGGCTGGGAGACTGGAGTTGATGTGGGCTATGACTAGCCTCTCGAAGCGCTTCATGATTATTGGGTCAGAGCCACAAGATGGTCATCATTGCATGTGCTTTCTTAGGTATGGGGATGATGTTGGGCTTCTTGAAGCATGTGGGGACTTGGGCTTGTAGATTAATTTAGGATATCTGATTGGCATGGACAAGTTGGACCCAAGGGTCTGTTTCTGTGCTGTACTACTCCATCGCTCTCCTTTTCATGTAAAATGTTGCACAACACCTCATCCTGAGGCTATGTTTTTGACAGACATTTACCAGACTCATTGTAGATGACTCATTGTCGAATCTAGTTTGATGATATTCCTGTGAAGCACGTTTTACATTAAAAGTTATATCGAAGTGCTGGTTCTCATTGGGAACAAACTGGCTGCAAACTAACAGCATTCGACTTTCCAAAGAATACAATGGTCAGTTAATGATGTTTACTCAACTGGCAGACATGCATCTGACCACGGCAAAATCAGAAGCCAATCTATGTTCCAAATTGTCCATTTACAGAACTCCGTACAGCTGAAAAACAGATCCCCTTCCCCAACAGCAGCCCAACCTAGCAGAGCCTGCTTTTTCAGATATTATTAATCAATAATAGCTCTCCAACAGGTAGGACTTGAACCCAGATCTCCTGGCTCAGAGATAGAGGCAACACAAAAACTCAACTTGCGTCTTCATCATGTGTCCCAAGCATTCCCCAACAAATATCAGTTGCTCTCAACTGCAAGCAGATAATGCACATATTCCCTTCCAGTCAAATTTGCTCAATTAGTTAACCTGGATCAAATCAGTTTGATTTCCTGTGGTGATGTCATTTCCTGTGGTGAAGTCACTTCCTTTTTTTTCTCAGGGTGTGGTAGATGGTGTCTAACTCGATGTGTTTGTTGAAAGGAGTTCCGTGTGGAATGCCATGCTTTGCGGAATTCTCGTGCGGACTCTATCAACTAACGCATCGAGTTAGACCCCATCTACCACCCACTGAGAAACAGAACAGAAAGAGACTACGCCACTGGAGATGACAAACCCAAACATATAAACAGAAAGCAGGATTTATCAGCAGTGCTTCACCTGAGGCCCACCGAAAATATTACCTAGTAGGGTGACGAAATGTCTGGAAACGTCCAGCTCAGCGAGCAAACCTACATCGAGAACCTCATACTGACCTACAAATCTTCTCATAACTCGCGAACAATTAGTTGCCTATCCTTCACCATAGCTGTAGCACTGACATGGAAGTTGACTCTCAAGCGCAAACCTTCGAACTGGAGGGTGGGGCAGGGTAGAGCTGACTTGGGACCTCTGAGATCATTGGTTTGAAGGTAGTCCCCCGAGCCAGAGACACCGAATGCGATTGCCCCTCAGGATCCCACAGAAAGTGCAAAGCCAAAAGTGCAAGGGTCCACACCATTAAAAAAGAAACAATTTGTCTGTCTTTTCCTTGCGAGAGAGTGAACCCCCAGTGGGTGCAAAAACTCACTTCGCTGCAGAGTTCATTCTCATGACTGAGCCCCGGGCTTTCAAATAATGACAGCACACCACAGCCGAATAGTTGAAACCTTTCTGCCACAAGGAATACCAAGACCTGCTCAACTCATGGTCTCGCCGTCCCATCTGTTGCGACTTGAGGTACGCACTTGCCCTGAGAAGTGATCCACAAGATGTCGCTAACCGAAGCACCATGCCCTTGATTTGAGATCTTGGGAGAGTGACTTTGAAGTTTCCTCTGAATTGTCATCTCAGGCGCACCGACACGGGGTGGGTTTCCAATTTCCAAGCACATTCAGTACCGCAGGAAAGACCCTGTGTGGCAATTCCGATTCCTGCTACAGTTCTTGCACGACTACTGCCAACTCTCTTGCCTTATATCCACACAGTCAGGTCCCCTCAAACTCATCCACTGTCATATCCATCAGACCACATGAATTCTCAAGCCTTTGGAGCTGGTTCAGTGTGTTCAAGATGCTGGTCAAAAATGTTTCCTGATACTGAAGGCATTAAAGGATCTACATACACACCTGAAATATTCAGTGCTCGCAGGTACAATTGTCAGTCTTACAGAAGGACACCAAACTGATACTCTTTCAGCTCCATATAGGACCCATACCACCAAGAGGAAACGTTTCTCCCAAGTCTTGTTACTGCATTGAAAAACTGCATATGTAACAGAGCAACTCATGGGACCGCTAAACTGAACCTTTGGGCTCGCTTTGGAGTCAAGCCCAGGCTAACGGGGTTAAAGTCGTTGTTTTGTCCACCTGCTGCAAGGATGCGTGATAGTCTCAGCCTCATCTGAAGCGGGCAGGAGTCTACATTGCAATAAGGTAGCAAACGTGTGCAAGCACACTTGGAGATAAATGAACATTCCACGGGCAGCATGCAGGGTTCAAAGTCTCTTCACTTGCCTGTGACTAATGCTTCCATCGTTGATACCCCGTGTCAGGAAGGGAAATGGAATTGAGAGAAGGTCCTGCAGCAGTGTGTGGGTGAATTGCTTGCCCTGCCTCAAGCGTAAGATGAACAACACTGGACACACAATATCTAAATGTTCCTCACTCGAGGGAACCCGACATGGAGACAGCATCGTCTCTTCACCAATATGTCTGACCCTGGGAAGAGTAGAAGTTGGACAGTGTGTCATAGTTGTTCAAATAAGGAGAAGAGATACAAAACACAGGTTTCTCCTCCTCAGCCACAACTCCATGAGACATACATGGCAGGGTTTGGGAATCAAACAGAGTGCACCATGTCCACTTTCATTAACATTTCTCAAATGGACAATTTCCCATTCGGTCTGGAGCAGTGGGAGCAATCAGACCTGCAAAGTTGCCAATCGCCTCACCTGCAAGGGTGATTGAAAATAAAAGATCTGGGTGGTTTTGAGAAGTAGCCACTCAGAGAAAGGATTCACAAACTTGCTTTCACAAAGCGCCTTTCAAGACATTTGGATGTCCCAGAGTGTTTTCTGATGAAGGGAGTACTGTTGAACTGTTGATGTTGTCATAATTTGACAAGCGCACACAGCCAGGTCTCACATATGTGCATGCGCGCGCGCGCGTTGGGATTGAGTGTGTACAAAGCCAGCTCAGAGCACGCAAGCAACATGAGCTGAGTATCTAATTTCTCTTGCCATGTTGGTCAAGGGATAAAATGCTGACCAAGCAAAACTGTGCAGAACTTTCCTTGCTCCTCTGTCTCCCACGAGACAATGGGTTCCCATTTTATTGAAGAAGCAGAGACATGAGGACGTGGTGTTACATCTGCCTCAGGAGACAGCACTTCCCAGCAAAGCAATACTCCCCATTCTCGTGATAGACACGGAGTCTCAGCTGATGTTTTTGTGCTGAAACCCTAAAATGGGACTTGGCCCCACTGAGACATGATGGGCACAGACAAGTATTCAGAAATGAAAGTGGGGTCCGGGATCTCCAGTTTTCAGTGGGTCACTGGATTGGCAGGGAATCATGGCTCCACACTCCCTCTGATACCCGTTGACCAATCACAACCTGCTGCACATTAGATTCTTTGATTTAGCAATGATCCCCTTCAGATTTCTGGAAGGACCACGTTTTTCCAGAAGGTTTCGAACACCAGAGGACATGAGCTAAGGAATGAGGGATCAGGAACGGGTGAGTGTGAGTTCTGACTGGAATTGGCTCTCTCTGGTGTAAGTTTTCATTCTAATTTACTATTCAGGAGAGCATTCATTGCCCATCCCCAACTGCCCTTGGACTGAGTGGTTTATTGACCATTTCATTAGGCAGGTAAGAATCAATCGCATTGCTGCAGTTCTGGATTCACACGTAGGGCAGACTGGGTAAGGAAGGCAGATTTCCTTCCTTCACGAGTGAAGATATTTTCCAATAATTCAGAGATTTATTATAAAACTCTGGAGCAGGTGGGACTTGAACCAGGGCCTATCTAGGGGCTCAGAGGTAGGGACACCACCATGCACAACAGGAGCCCATTCCTTCACCAGTGAATTAGATGGGTTTTGGTAACAATAAGCCAACCCACATTTTCATTCATTCAATCCATGAACTGAAATTCAAATTTTACCATCTGCCACGGTGGGATTTGAACTCACATCCCCTAACACTACTCTTTGCATTCCTAGTCCACTGACAGTACCACTCTGCCAGTGCCATCCCAATGTCACAAACTCTAAAGGAGTTACAAGATACCAGACAAGATGGTGACAGCAAATACAATTCACGGGTGATGAGTGACATTTCACTGAATGGGTCGGACTTCCTCTGGCACCAGTAACTCAAATGGCATATCTACTCTTCAGCTGTGATCAATGGTTGAAAAGCGGTCAGGTTCTAGGATCCACAGCCTGGTCACCCCTGCCCAGCAGTCACCTGGATATGAATCCCCTACCTGACGATTCCTCATGCTAATGAGGGGAGTTCCCATATGCTAAACTCTGGCCTCGGCAACATTAGGAAGGCCGGGTCCAGAATGTTCAGGTCCTCCTGAACTGCATGGGTGGTAAATCACAGTCGCCCATGAAACAATCATAGGGTACTGGGGGGCAGGATTCACTGATCCACATCAGGAAGTGAGCAACACTGGCTCAACAAGAGTTGATTGGGTGACCTCAGCTGCCCTTGAGAAGGTGGTCTTCTCGTAACACTGGGGTATCCATGTCCTGTATGGATACCCACAATGCTGTCAGGAAGGGAATTCTAGGAGTTCAAACCCGGCAATAGTGAAGGAATGTCGATGTAGCTCAAAGTCAGGATGATATGCAGTTTGGAATGGAGCTTCTCGGTGGTGGTGCTCCCATTGTCTGGCGCCCTTGTCATTTTAGGGGTCAGAGTTCACAAAGAAATGCTGATGAAGAAGCCTTGATGTGATGCTGCTGCCCATCTTGTACATCGTGCACTCTGCTTGCCAGTGTCCATTGGGGATGGTGGGAGGTAACAGTTCGGTTTGAGAGTGAGGAGCCTAACCCGCCATCATCCTCAATGTTGACCACCTTGGATACTATTAGCATGGCTCTGGTCCAGGCAAATGGAGAGGGTACCATTACACAGGACTGGTTTGTGCCATGTCAATGGTCATCATATTTGGGAAAATGAAAGTAGAGTTATTCACTGCAGATTTCGCAGCCTCTGACGTGAACCGTGAAACCCCAACGTGGACACTGCTGGTCAGTTCAGCTTCCGATTAATGGCAAGCCCCAGAATCACTCAATATCCCGTGTGCAGTGTGGACATTCAAGGCTGTTGCTGAATTCTAGTTAATTCAAACTGTTCTTAAAAGTATCCCACTGTTGATATTCAAGCTGCTTACTTTGAATTACTGGTTTGTTCAAATTCTTAAACGATTTTGTCAAAAATCGCATGATACCGGATTACACTCCAACAGATTTATTTTGAATAAACCTGTGGGACGATCACCCAGTGCTGTGTGATTTTTGACTGTGTCCACCCCAGTCCAACACCGGCACCTCCACGTCATCGATTTGAATCAACAACAACAGACTCTACCTCCAAAAGTAATCAGTGAGGGTCAACACTTTGATTAGAACAAACAAAGAATTAACTGTTATTCGCAATATAATCTCGGAATGTTTTCATTTTAACTTGTTGCTTGCAAATGGGGCAATTAATTTAGGAAACCTGTTTCTATTTATTCAACACAGTATCACAATTGTCATCTAAACTCCATTCCTGCTCAGTCTGTCTGGCTAAAAATGGGTGCATTGTTCTCCAATTCAGATTTTACAAACTGAATTTCCTTCAAGGCTTCCCCCCACCCCCCCAGTCCAATCCCACTGTTTTATCTCTTCTCCTTGTCAATGGAATCCTTCACTCATTGCCCAAAATTGGTGACACATCTCCGCGGGTTCTTGCTGACTCAAATACAATCCCAAGTTGGTGATCATCCCTTCCTTATTTCTCACTGACACCCATTAAATGTAACTGGACAATCTCCCAACAGTATCCCAAGTACAGTCGTAATGTTATCCTGAACCAAAAGATGGCACCCCCTCCTCTCTTAACCTGCCTTCCCATGCTTCCTATTGCATCTATACCCTGGAACATTAAGCTGCCAGTCCTGTCTTTCCCACAGACATGCTTCTGTCACAGCCCAGTCCCGTGTTCCCATCTATGTCCTGACATCAACTGCCTTACCTGTCAGGCCTCTTGCACTGAAATAAATCCAGTTTAATTTATCAGTCTTACCTCGTTCTCGCCCTTGTTCTTGCTTGTCTTGACTATTTGACTTGAACCTCTTCCCAACTGTACCAGCCTCAGACTTAGCTCTCTTCTCACTGTCTCTTTGGCTCCCACAACACCTCTCCCTGTCCCACCTCCACTGGAGTAGCACTAGCAGATCTCCTCACCAGGAGATTGGTCCCCTTCCAATTCAGGTGGAACCCATCCCTCTTACACAGGTCACGTCTCCCCAGAAAGACATTCCAATTCTCCAAGAATGCAAATCCCTCCCCTTTTCATCAGCTCCTTAGCCACACATTATCTTCTCTATCCTCCTGTTGCGACTCTCACGAACATATGGCACTGGGAATCATCCAGAAATTACCGACTTTTGAGGACATACTTTTTGTTTTTGCCTGATTTACGACATTCGCTCATCAGAACGTCGTCCTTTTCTCTTCCTATGTCGCTGGTACCAATGTGTGCACCAACCTATTGCTAGTCACTCTCCCTTTGAGAACATTCTGCACCCTCTCCAAGACATCATTGACCCTGGCACCAGGGAAGCAACACACCATTCTGATGTCTAGCGGTCGGCAGCTGAAACGTCTGTCTGTGCCTCTGACTAGACAGTCCCCTTTCACACTCGAACACTTGGAACCTGACATATATCCTACAATAGAGCCAGAGACAACACAAAAAACCTGGCTATTGGTGTTACATACCCTTGAGAGTCCATCACCTGCTCAGTTTATCAAAACAGCGTACTACTTTGAGATGGGGATAGCCATACCTGCACTTCCTGTCTATTTCTCCTCCCTTTCCTGGAGGTAACCCATCTCCCTGACTGTATCTGCGGTTTTTCTACCTTCCTGAAACTGCCATCCATCGCACCCCAAAGCTCCACCAAATTCCTCATTGCCTCAAACTGCTGCTCCGACCAATCCAAGCGATTTGATAGGATTCGCAACCAAACACACTTCCTGTAGACATACCCATCTGGAACATGGAAATTGTCCCTCATCTCCCACATCCAACAAGAAGAGCACATCACTCTACTGAAGGCCATCCCTATACCTTAACAACCAATAAACCCAGAAAATAGCAGTCTTACTGCTCTAAAAAAAACACTGCTCAAGGATAACTTAAAAATTGTTTTATATTAAAAGAGACACATTTCAATGAAACGTTAAAAAAACTCACCCTCTCACTACTGTAGATTTAGAAAACATAATTGAGATTTAAATGGAAAAACATCTCAAAAACAAACACTTCATTGATCAGTCTCTTTAATCCTCACACTCCCAACCGTGAGTAGTTCCGATAATGAGGTCTCTCCAAGGTCAGATGTGAAATTGGGGTTAAAAAGAGTGTGGTGCTGGAAAAGCACAGCAGATCAGGCAGCATCCGAGAAGCAGGAGAATCGACGTTTCAGGCATAAGCCCTTCATCAGGAATGACACGCTGCCTGACCTGCTGTGCTTTTCCAGCATCATATTTTTTGACTCTGATTTCCAGCATCTGCAGCCCTCGCTTACTCCACCTCAATCAGGAATTGATCGACCTTGGAGGAGACTGGGGTGGAATGCCAATCCCAAGGCCCCTTGTTAACGAGCTGTGAACACAGGATTCAAATCCTATGGCCGATGGTGAAAATTAAAAGTAATTTATAAAATGTGGAATATCAAGTACACCATTGCCATGATCACTGACTGGTTCAGCTATTCCCTTCAGCGAAGGAGATTTGTCACCTTTGCCTGGTCTCACTTAAATGTGAGCCCAGCCACATAACAATGTTGTTAACTCTGGACTGCCCTGTGAAATGGCTTGTTAACCCATTTTGTTCAAGAGCAATGAGGTAACTTGGCTGTACCAGTAAAGAATAACAGGAAACATTACAAAAAAAATACACTGAAGAATAGTCAGTATTATTTTCTCCCTTGGAGAACATCTTGCACATATAAATAAGTGAAAATATAAAGGGTGGCTCATTAGATTAGAAATGAAGTGGACCAGTTACATTGACAACAATATTTAAACTGAAGACAAGCTTGTCTCTCTCTCAGGCTCCAGCAGTTACCACGGTCTGAATCTGGTAATTAGATTTTCATTTGAACAAATAATATGAGCAAGTCAGAGCTGTTAGTGACGGTCCACTGACTCAATTCTCCTGTCACTGTTTCATCTGCCTCCTGCAATGCCCAAAAACCACTTTAATCATGTTGGTTGCTGATTAACTGTGCCCTGTGCTCCCTCTTGATTTGCTGTACTCTAGGGCCTTAAATGGGCAACATCAACACCCAGTTTTCTGTGATTTGTGTCGGAGAAGCAAGAGCGTACAGCTTCCAAGCTACCTGTCAGCTGAGTCTAATGCTGAGGCACCCTGAAGAGGTTGAACGCTCTAAGTCTCTCTCTCTCTCTCTCCCTCCCCCAGCTGGAGTGAGGACAGAACAACTAACCTTTATCTTTTTGAAAACCCCACTCACCACACCAATGCAACCATTGCCTAGTCTGCCTGGTGTATTAGCGCGCTTGGAGCAGGGCCGGTGGAGGGGTGGTGGTGGAGAATGTTGGGGAGTAGGGAATGTAAATTGGGATAACACCAGCAGTGCAAAGCTCAGGCTGGAGGAGGAGGATGAAGATAATGAGGATGATGAAGATGAGGAGGACGATGACAAAGATGAGGATGATGGCGATGAAGTTGAGGAGAATGATGATGAAGATGAAGATGAAAAAGATGAAAAGGATGATGATGCCGATGACACAGATGATAACAATAATACAGGTGCCCAGGTTCTCGTAAGGGGTTGTGGAGTTGCATGCCCCAGCTGCGACTGCATTGGGTAGGCCACTGATCAATGGGGAGCCTTGTAGATGGCAGACCACCATGGAAGAGGGGTCCTTGCGCAGCTGTCATGGCTCCGATGTGCATCCTCACTCCTGGTTTCAGCACAGGTCTGGGATTCCTCCAGATGCCTTGACCCACAGTGTGAATGGGAATCAAACAGGACCTCCCAAGTCACTGCTTGTGTGCGTGAATTTTAACAGGGACGCTTTCCTTTTGAATCTCCAAAGCTTCAGTCAAGACCGTTACATTGATCCCAAACCAGCCAGTTGGGTCTGACACTGGATAGAGTCCCTTTTCTTCTTGATGGATTTACTCAGTGTAGTGTTACATATGTCCCCTTCTCACTGACCAAAACAGACCCCTGCCCCACCATTCTCCCTCTCCCTCCTGCAACTCATCAAAACAAATCAAACAAACACAAGCAAATTGAGATGTGACACACAAAAAAAAAAATCAATTGAAGTCTGTGGTATTTAATGATCCACACCAGGATGGTGAATGCTTTCAGAGTGCTGGTGGGTACACAGGACTCTCTCAACACTATTTCGATGAGACAAGTTGAAACAGCCCAACTGAAGCAAACAAAATGATCAAAACACATCTCTGCCCTTTTAATGCTCAATGTGATGAGAGGAAATTCTGAAAGGAAACCTTGAAGTTTGAATTACAATTTGATTTTGGGGAGCTGGTTTCACTCCCTTGTCCCTGTGGTGTAGGAACCTCCAGTGAATGAGTGCACACACATTCTCTCCTGTGCTATTCTGTTGAAAATAATGTTGAGCCATGAACCCTGTTTAAATGAAATAATACAAAATGTATCAGGCAACAGCCCCTTCAGAGGCATAGACACTCTTTCTAAGCACCTCACGTATCTACCGAAGTAATTCCAACCACCCACATATCTCTTCGCTACAACGAACATCCCAATTTCAAGGGAGGGGCTCTTATAGTGGTGCTGATGTATGATGACATCTCTGAACAGGTTCATTAGGAAATATCTACCATTGGCACAGAGAGGGTCATTGTTGACTGACCTTCTCCCTCAATTGTAATTTCTCAAAGACTCGCTGCAGACTTTTTTTGGATTTATCTCTTGTCGCCTGTTGTCTGTTTAACATCTACAAGAGGTCCTGCTGAAATTCACCAAGCTTTCCTTCATATTGTTGGCAAAACACACAATTGCTATCAAACTTGACGGACAAGGGCAGCAGATAGATGGGAACACCACTGCCTGCAAATTCCCCTCCAAGCCACTTCCCATCCTGACTTGGAAATATGTTTCTTCAATGTCACTGGGTCAAAATTCTGAAATTCCGTCCCCAGGGGCATTGTGGGTCTATCTACGGCACATGGACAGCAGAGGTTCAATAAAGTAGCTCATCAGTACCTTAAGGGCAACTAGGGATGGGTGATAAATGCTGGGCAGTGACATTCACGTCCTGAGAATGAAATTTTGAGAAAACGTTTACTGGGTTTTGTATCGGCTGTTGTGGGCTCTCCCACCCCCTTGCTCTTTGACACAAAGTGTGTATAGTAGAAAAAAAACATCAAAAACATCATGGAATAGAAGCCTTTTGAACCCAAGCGCTCAAGTATCACAGAAGAGCAACAGGTTAAAGAAGGAGGCTATTCAGCCCATCGTATCTGCATCAGTTCTGTACATGCTGTTGCCAGAATGCCATTGCCTTCCAAACATGACTCATTCACAGAAGAATCCAATGCCCTTGGGAAAGCCTTCAATGAGCCTCCAATACACAGTCAGGCAGCACATGCCAGATCCGAATCACTCGCTGTGTGGAAACAAGTTCCCACATGTTGTTTTTGCCAATTACTTTGAATCTTTCTCCGCGCCTGTTCTCAAGAGGGACTCAATAGGTTTCTATTCCATGGTGATTTTGATGGGTTTTTTTCTACTATACACACTTTGTGTCAAAGAGCAAGGGGGTGGGAGAGTCCACAACAGTCTCCACAAAACCCAGTAAACGTTTTCTTAAAAAATTCCATTCTCAGGAAGTGAGCGCCGCTACCCAGCATTTATTGCCCGTCCCTAGTTGCCCTTAAGGTAGTGGTGATTTGCTTTATCGAATGTATCAACTCCCGATCTACTTGATCCACATTCATGATTGGACAAAGCAGAGGCTTTCCTGTGTCAATGAAATGTTTCGTTGGACCACATCAGGATTCATGTGTACAGTTCCAGGCACTGCAACTTAGGATGGACTCGATCACTGTGGAAATGGGCTAGATGACAAAAAGATCATGGAATGCTATTAACCCCAACCTGACTTTGATTTAATGAAACAAGGAAGTTCACGGTGACTTGAGAGGAAATTGGCCAGCTAGGAATACAGGGCAACCTTGATAATCCCAACAACACGGGCAGGGAGTATTTTGTACAGATAATTGAATGTGCGGATAACACAGTTCATCCAAGCATCAGGACCTTGAGATCTTGTTCAGATATCCCAAAATTTGGATAATTGATGTCCAGATAATCGAGGCTGCCATGTAGACAAACACTGTACGCTGGTGGGTAGGTCCAGATCAAGGAGAGAGCACCTTCATATCAGAAGTGAGCCATTCGGGAGTGAAGTTACAGACAAAAAAGACTTGGTTACAAAATGTTTGGTCCAAGTGTGGAACTCTATCCTGCAGGAGAATGTCAGGACTGCAGATGCTGGAGAGTCAGAGTCGAAAAGTGTGACACTGGAAAAAGCACAGCAGGTCAAGCAGCATCCTGCTCCTCAGATAGTGCCTGACCTGCTGTGCTTTTCCAACACCACACTCTGCCCTACAGCAGAGGCGAGCTCAATCAGAAAACTCAGAAGGACCCAGGCTATCTGCAATCATTTCAGAACATCAGGCAAGTGCTGCTGAAGGCTCTGTTGCCCTTTGCAGCTCTTCCCAAGTGGGACTTGGGAACCTGATCCAGACCACTGGAACTGAGCCATCTCAGTGCATTTGTACAGGGGTAAGCAATCTGAAACAGACTGCACCATTGAAATAGCGGTACTTCTCTGCTGCCTACATCGGCTTGGGTTATTCGCAACAGGAATCCAAAGTGATAAATGCCGTGAGCAACAGGTTGGTTACACACGCAACAGGCCCACCATTGAATAGATACACATCTCAACAGATAACAGCCAGATAGCACAAGTACAATGAACCACTTAACATGACCTGCAATGGGTTGGACTCCCCAAGACGACTAATTTTCTCTTGTAAGAAGGTGGTTAATTTTTACAAATCAGTTGCATTACCTGCGCCAATATTTTCCAGCAGGAACGTCACACGCAGTACTTAATCTCTCAGAGACAGAACGTATCAACTCTCTGGCCATTATCCAACATGGCAGCTGATACTATGACAGACAATTAGCACAAGTGATTAGTTACTGAGCAGAACCCACTTGGAGGCTGGCGTGGTTTCTCCTCCAGGATCTTTTACACACCATTACGGGAACTCTGGCAGGAGCACCAGACAGTGACCACTTTTCTTCAGGGCTCAGTTTACACTCCAGTAGAGATAATGGCAGGAGACTGGGAGATTCCCATGAAGAACTTGAGGGGCTCTGGTCAAAAATGAGCATCGACGATCAGATGGTGACCAAGCTTTGCTTTTATGGTTGGTGGCTCTATCTGCCTCACCCTCTCCTTCATTCCCCCTATCTTCCCTGATCAGACATTTCATCATTCGTCCATCCTCCGTCTTCCTCAATTCCTCTCACCTCCTCTCTCTCTCTGGAATGTTGTGTCATTTGAGAATGCACATCAACACACCCGAGCCACAGTATTCAACTTCAACCATCTTCCAAAAATTGGTCCAAGAGCCACTGGGGTGCTTTGTCCAATGATGACTTTGAATGCCGGTGAGAGGAGATTTATGACAATGTAGGATGTACTCACCTTTGGAACTTTGCCATACCTCTAGTCTAGAGTGAGCTCTTGCGTTGCCCCCTGTGCACGAAACTTGCATGACTTCACGGTCCTCTTAATGATTAAAGTTCTTCTCAGCTCACTCATTGGTGGCTCACCCCTCATCTTGATGTCTGCCCTGGTTCATGGTCACCTGAGTGGGGAGGTGGGGACTATCTTCACAGCACTTGCCCTGCCAAGCCCCCCCCCCCCAAAGGAATTACGGCCATCTCACTGAGATCAACCTTCATTCGGCGTTCTACTCAGGTCTCTCCTTGCTGTGCTCATATCTCAAGTCAGCGCTCGATTCATCGGAACTTCGTTGGACTCTTTCTGGGGCAACTAACTCTCACATAACAGCAGTGGTTGCCTCTCAGTGTGACAGACTGGCTGGGAAGAATTCTGAAGCATCCAGAGGTGATGAAAAGTATGGGTGCCAGCCTTCCTTTCACGGAAGGGCTCGTTTCTCAGCTGCTTTTCAAGACCCTCTTGTGGGCAAAGTACCCCAATGGCAACTTGGAGCTCATTCACTAAGTGAAGGGCAAGTACTCCACCGTCTCACCTGGACGAGCAGCGAAACGCATGAATTAAGGAAGAAATAAAGAGAATTGCACATTTCTCTTGTTTCCAAGTGATTGCAAACTGCAGTTGGCCAAGCAGTTTCCTGATACATGCATTCCCATGGAAACCAGGAACACTAACTGATGAAACAAGACATTCGCTGACCTATAATTAAAAAGTGCGTCATGCTGAAAATTGATTTTCATTTTTAAAAAGGAAAAAAATTCCTTTGCAAGAGTTGTTAAAAAATGAATTGCAGGCCTTCACGCATAACTATATGGTGAGAATCACTTGGTACACAGTTAACCATCATACTTGGAGTGACTGACTTGATCTCTGCTTCATTGTAATGCCTCTGACAATGATCACTGCAGAGAGGTTGGCACGGAACAATTAGGTGCATTTTAAATTTCACTCATGTCCCTTTACATATAAAATGTCACAAAAATGCAAAGCTTCCTAAATTGACTTGGGAGTGTTGCTGAACAAAGAGACCTTGGGCTGCAGGTTCATAGTTCCTTGAATGTAGAGTCACAGGTAGACAAGAAGGTATTTGGTACGCTTGTCTTTATTGGTCAAAGTATTGAGTACAGGAGTTGGGAGGACATGTTGTGGCTGTACAGAACATTTTTTCCGCCACTTTTGGAATGTTGTGTGCAATTCTGGTCTCCTTCCTATCAGAAGGATGTTGTGAAACTTGGAAGGGTTCAGAAAAGATTTATAAGGACGTTGCCAGGGTTGGAGGATTTGAGCTATAGGGAGAGGCTGAATAGGCTGAGGCTGTTTTCCCTGGAATGTCGGAGGCTGAGGGGTGACCTTATAGAGGTTTACAAAATTATGAGGGGCATGGATAGGGTGAATAGCCAAGGTCTTTCCCTGGGGTGGGGGAGTCCAGAACTAGAGGGCATAGGTTTAAGGTGATAGGAGGAAGATTTAAAGGGACCTTAGGGGTAACTTTTTCATGCAGAGTGGCATGGGTGTATGGAATGAGCTGCCAGAGGGAATGGTGGAGTTTGGTAGAATTACAGCATTTAAAAGGCATCTGGTTGGATGCACGAAAAGCAAGATTGTAGAGGGAGATGGGCCAAATGCTGGCAAATGGGACTAGATTAATTCAGGATATCTGGTCAGCATGGATGAGTTGGACTGAAAGGTCTGTTTCTGTGCTGTACATCGCCATGACTCTATGACTCTAAATAGCACTGGATTAATTTAGGATATCTGGTTGATGTGGATGAGTTGAACATCTCTTTGACTCCATTACCCCTTCGTGAATCCAAGTTGGTAATTCCTTCCCTTTCCCTGTAGGTTACAAATGCACCATCCTACGCTGAAAGCAAATATTTCGGCCCTTCAACTCACAGTTAAAGCCTCTCGCCTTCTCTCATCCCGTCAACGACTGACTAAGTTAATCAAACCAACCCAATGGCATTACCCATCCTTCGTGGTTACCTTCACTGTCTCTGTTGCACTTTCCCAATTTGTTGGGGGATGGGGAGGAGGAGGAGAATGAGCAGATCATTGACATTTCTCAAGGGTTCAGGAGCCAACTCCAGTGCCTCAAAAATTCCACATGAATTCCTCAATAAAGTTCCTGATTCATAGCCAACCTCTGTCTTGCAGAAAACACTAAGAACAACATTATTTAATTCTAATCTCTAAGGTGACCTGCAGGTGAAGGGCTGCTTTGCACATTTCAGTTGACAAGTTCCACAGCCTCTTTTTTTAAAAATCATTTCAGAATCTCATAAAGCAAAGCCCCAATTAATTTACACTCTTGATTATTTTTCACACCTGTTTTTTTTTCTTTCTCTGCTTCATTTCAACACATAGCAGATACCGTGATGATTTGCCAACGAGGTGATGGCGGCATCTCTGCACTTGCCACTTGGCGGGTTTGAGGTATTGTCCCGCTGCATCATCTTGTCAGGAATGTGCGCACATCCGCCACCCCAACCCCCCCCCTACTTGCACCACCACACCCCCACCCACCTCAGAGAGGGGACAATACTCCAGTTGCACGATGTCCTGTTTAGACCAAACCAGGAGTTTCAGCAACAGCTCTGCCCCAGCAAAGCCTGGAGAAGATTCAGTGACTGTGTAGCAAGTGTGATCATTTACAACAATCATGACGTCGACGATAATCTTCAGCACCGCCACCCCACAAGGATGCATACTCTGTCCCCAACTGTTCTCCCTGTACACTCACGATTGTGCAGCCAAATTTGATATGAAAGCCATCTACAAGTTCATTGATGGCGTCAGGGTTGTAAGCCGGATTTCGAACAATGATGAGTCAGGAAGGAGATGGAATGCTTGGTGTCATGGTGCAGAGATTACAATCTCTCCATCAATGTCAGCAAAACTAAAGAGCTGGTCACTGATTTCAGGAAGAAAGGGGGAAGGACATGCCCCTACCGACATCAATGGAGCTGAGGTGGAGAGGGTTGAAAGGTTCCTAGGAGTGATGATAACCAAAGGTCTGTCCCGGATCTCCCACGTAGATGCCAAAGTCAAGAAGGTGCAACAACACCCCTTCTTCCTCAGGAGTCTACGGAAATTCGACATGTCCATAAGGGCCCTCACCAACTTTTACTGCTGTATCATAGAAAACATTCCATACGGGTACTTAACGGCCTAGTAGGGCAACTTCTCTGCCCAGGACCATAAGAAACTATACAAAGTCTAAGGCACAGCCCAAACCATCACAAAAGTCAACCATGCATCCATGGACTCCATCTACACTTTTCACGTTGCCACGGAAATGCTGCCAACATCATCAAAGACCCCCCCCCCCCCCCCCCCTCTGATACCGGTAATACTTTCTTCCAATCTCTTCCATCAGGCAGAAGACAGAGAAGCCTAAACACACGTACCAACAGGTTCAAGAACAGCTTCTTGCCTGCTGTTGTTAGACTGATGAATGGAACTCTCTAATTTCAAATCTGATGTTGATCTTGCTCTTTGTCAACCTCCTGTGCAGCCCAACCTTGTTTGCTTCGCTCCGTCTAAACACACTGTGATCTTTATATCCTTGTATATTGTACAGCTTGCAAAACAAAACTTTTCACTGTACTTAGGTACATGCGACCACAATAAATTTAATCAAATCAAACCAAACCAAGATTCCAAGGGTCAAATTCCACATTCCCAATCTGAAGCGGGGAATTGAACAATACGAAGAGAGGGAACACAAAGACATTTTTTCTGCTGTTCGACCACTAGGGCTCTGAAGACACAGACACAGACACACACAGACACACAAACACACACACAAAGCAGGACTGGTCTGAGACCATCTTCCCACGAAGATGAATTATGGTTGGGGAGGGATGGCAACTGTGAGTTTTAAAACCTGAGATTGGTTACTTTTGGGAACTAGAGTTAGCTGACAACTTGGGGTAAAGGTTAGTCAGTTAGGCCACGGGTCAGCCCTGAATGCGTGGAGCGGTGGGACAGGCTCAAGGGGCTGAATAGCCTCCATCTATCCATTTTGCATGTTACCGGATGCACCATATTTCAGGCAGGACATTAAAATGAGGCCCCGTTTGTTCTCTCTAAGGTGGGCATGTATGTTCCTGCAGCAGTATTTCAGAGATCAAAGTACTGGAGAAACTCAACAGCTCAGGCAACAGCTGTGGAGAAAGTAAAGCAGAGTTAAGAGCTACACGTCTGGGGTTCCGAAGAAGACTGACATGGGACTGGAAATGTTACCGCTGACGTTTCTCTCTCTACAGATGTTGCTGAGTATCTTCAGCATTTCCTGTTTTTACTTTGGACTGCCAGCGTCACAGTACTTCGCTGTTATGGGAGCAGAAAGATTTTACCTTTGTGCCCTGCCTGATATTTCCCTCGATCCATCGGTGCCAGTGAAATTTTTGAGAGCCCCCTTCATTTCGCTGATGTTGTCGTA
This sequence comes from Chiloscyllium punctatum, assembly GCF_047496795.1. NCBI lineage: Eukaryota > Metazoa > Chordata > Chondrichthyes > Orectolobiformes > Hemiscylliidae > Chiloscyllium > Chiloscyllium punctatum. The sequence continues at coordinate 13,058,621 of NC_092773.1, forward strand.
CTAACAGAGACAGCAGTTACGGACCTGATTTTGACCACTTCAAATCCCAATCACTTCTACAGAGTTCTCAGCAAGAGAACGTTCAACTGTCCCGAGATGTTATTTGGAGAGGGAAGGGGAAGAGGGGACCCAACACTGGAAGATAGTTTGTGCTGGTCAATGAATTCATAACAGATGGGACGGCAGATTCAGGAATGCCAAGAAGAGAAGGAACTCTGATAGCACATTAAACATCACACCCAAGGGAATGTTTCACAATCAGAGGTTGTTCAGGTACAGCCAATGATATTACTCCAAAACCACTTGTCATCCTGAACCAAAATCCCCATGAAACCTCTCTCCTCTTAATTTAAGAGGCTTCATAGAACCTCTCTCTTTGACTCAGCTTTTCATTCTGTCCCACTAAACTTTGAGGAGCAACATCAGATGCTGCCAGTCTGAAATAAGAATGGAAAACACCGCGAATAGTCAATGACATCTTTTGAGAGAGAAACAGACTTCCAATAGAAAATGCTTTGCACTTTTTCCCTCAATATTTATCTCTCCCCAAACAAACACTTCCCTGGTCCATAGATGTCACCTGACCCACTTAGCATTTCCAGTGAAGGTCAAGTTACCATGGTCTTACCAGAACACAGGGCTGCACTCTCATTACAGAGAATCACAGAATACCAACAATGTGGGAGCAGGCCATTCAGCCCATCGAGTCCACAGCCACCCTTCAAAGGGCATACCGTCCAGAAACACCCTATCTCCTATATCAGACACCTTGCACAATCTGGACACCACGGGCAATTTAGCACAGTCAATCCACCCTAAACTGCACATCTTTGGACTGTGTGAGGAAACCAGAGCACTCAGAGGAAACCCATGCAGATACCATCATAATGTACAAGTTTCAGACAAACAGTCACCTGAAGGTGGAATCAAAGTAGGCCCCTGGAGCTGTGAGGCAGCACTGCTAACCACTGAGCCATTGTACCATCCTGAGAGAGAGAGAGAACTGGCAGTGGTTTAATCTGACGGTCATCTTGCCTCAGGTGAGGGGAAGAGGTTGAGAACAAGTGTCCTTCATCCAAGAATCAGCGGTTGCGAAAAGCGACTGCTTTGTTGAAGAGGCTCTGCATCCAACTGTGTTTGATAATGATCCCTCAAAGTGACTTGTGATGAGTTACTGCATTAAATTCTTTGTCTTAACTCAAATTGCTCTTGATTTGGTCAATTGCAGACATGAGTGTGACACGTTTCACCAGTAGAGAGAAAGAGAAGGAGAGAAGTCTAGCACTGTGGTTACTATTGATGAGGAAGCTCGAATGGCCCAGATATGTCCTAGATTCCAGAGCCAATATCCCAACGCTCTTCAAATCTTATCAGACTTTTGCACAAAGCAGAAATGCATCTATCAATATAGGACTCAAACATTTTAATCAAACTGCAATTACTACTTCCCACAATTAAAATAAACACAGCAGGATGCATAATTAGATGAAATAAAACCAATGCAAAGCATTCTGCATCATGAATTCCAATGCAAAAGCAAATGAATTGCAAGGCAGTACGTTGCCATGTTATTTAAAGGTTACTCGCTGTACCTGCTGGGAACTGTTTGATCGATACAGATTCATTCATGCTTTGCACTTTCTTTCCTCAACTTTCATCTCTCCTCACATGGACAGGCCGAGTGATTCTGGGGATTAGTTCCACCACGGCTGGGGTCACTGTTAAGATTCGACATTCAAAGCTGGTGACGGGAGGTTCATTTGTTGCCTTCCATGCTGCTGTGGAGCTATGGCAGCAGACCTTCACCAACTGTTGCACTGAAATCATGCCTCACATTTCCATAGCGCCTTTCACAGCCGTGGGATATCTTCAGGAGCTTCACCACCCACCGAGTCCGCTTGGTGTGCACCCACTGTGTCGAGCATAGCAGCCCATTTGCGCACAGCAAGCTCCCAAGAGCAGTCCCGACCAAGAGAAAGAACCTGTTTCAGTGACACTGATGAAGATGTAAACATTGAGCAGGGCCAACAGTTAGAAATCCCCTGCTCTTCCTCTTCAAATGGGAGGGAAGCTTTTCCACAGGAAGGCCAACCTCCCATCTATAGAATCCATCTACCAGGCCCACTGTCAAGGAAAGGCCGCCAGCATTCTCAAAGGTCCATCCCACCCTGGCAATGTTTTTCTACAACCTCTACCATCGGGAAGAAGGTACAGAAGCCTGAACACACGCACCAGCTGGTTACAAAACAGTTTCTACCCTACTGTTGTTAGAATACTAAATGGACTCACAAACTCTTCACATTCGTCTGTACCTGTGTTTTTATTTTTGCTGCTGTTTACCTATTATTTATTAATCTACGCTGCTTAACTCTGTGATCTGCCTGTATTGCTCACAAGACAAAGCTTTTCACTGTGCCTCGGTACACGTGACAATAATTTCAATTCAATTCCATGTATCTGAAAGGGGGTCTCAGCTCAACATCTCATCCAAATCCTCCTCTGAGTTCTTAGTAGGTCTTCACTTGTCTCTTACAAAAGTTTCATTACGTGGCTCATTGCCACTTGTCTGACAGCAATTCCTGTTTAAGTGCCATAGGATGTTTTGCCCTATTGCCGATATCACACTAAAAAGTGACTTCATTGCATTCAATTCTGGTTGCCACACTACAGGAAGGATGTGGAGGCTTTGGGGAGGATGCAGAAGAGGTTTACAAGGATGCTGCCTAGATTAGAGAGTACGAGTTGTAAGGAGAGGAAGGACAAACCAGGGTTGTTTTCTCTGGAGTGAAGGAGACTGAGGAGAAGCCTACTAGACGTTCATACAATTATGAGAGGTATAGATAGGGTTGACAGTCAGAATCTTTTTCCCAGGCTTGAAATGTCTCAGACTGGCAGGTATGCATTTAAGCTAAGAGAGAAAAAAAATCAAAGGAGATATGAGGGGTAACATTTTTACACAGAGAGTGGTAGATGAAATGTTGAGAGGACCAGGACCATCAGGAATCCAATATTTCCTGGCTTAAAGAACCAATTTAAACATGAGATTTGCTTAGTTATATCACCATGACAGTGTGAGTACATTCTTCATCTCTCAACCTCTTCTTAAATTGAACTGAATTGAATCAGTTATTTTCACACGTGTACCCTTGTGTACATAGGCTCAATTCTCATTAACTTCAAATAAACTAAAAACAAAAATAAAGATAACTTAAACAGAGTCCAACTGTTCATTCTCCACTGCTACATTCCCACTCCAGCCTTGACCAGCTTAAATCAGAATCCAATTCCAGACTCCTTTCCTTATGTGTGTCCATGTGGTTGGTTGAGTGACTGTTTTCACTGAGAAAGTGAGGACTGCAGACGCTGGAGATCAGAGCTGAAAATGTGTTGCTGGAAAAGCGCAGCAGGTCAGGCAGCATCCAAGGAACAGGAGAATCGACGCTTCGGGCATTATGCCCAAAACGTCGATTCTCCCGTGACTGTTTTCATTGCCTTTATATTTGGGCTGCTGCATGGACAAACTTCAATGTTTACCGCTGATCTCCTGCGTTTCAAGTCAGGTTATTCACAAGGGTTTCAAAGTGCTCCCTCCCACAAGGTAGTAATCTTGTTTCAGTCAACGGAGAGGGAAGATGAGCAAAGTCCAAACAGGGAAGTTATTCCACTCCCCTCTCCCATCAGAACACAGAATCCCTACAGGGTGGAAACAGGCCATTCGGTCCAACAAGTCCACACCAACCCACTCAGACCCAGTCCCCCACCCCACCACTCTACACTTATCCCTGTCAAATGCACCTAACCTACACATCCCTGAACACCGTGGGCAATTTAGCACGGCCAATTCATCTAACCTGCACATCTTTGAACTAGGGGAGGAAACCGGAGCATCCAGAGGAAACCCATGCAGACACGGGGAGAATGTGTAAACTCCACACAGACAGTCATCTGAGGCTGTGAGGCAGCAATGCTAACCATTGAGGCACTGTGCCATCCATGTCCTATATGTCAACCATGCTTTAAAGATACAAAACCCGCCGTCTGAACATTAATGAAGTCTGAATTTTCTCATCTTCACAGACAGCCTGAGAAGTGAAGGCACCGGCAATCAGAAATCAATTTCCTGAAATGATCTGGATTCTCTCAGTTTCAGATTTAGTGCTGTTATAGAATGTGGAAGTCATCACAGAGCAGACTGACTCTTCCTTGGTGCTCTCAAAATTACCAACCAACTCGTGAAAATCAGAACAATTGTTCAGACATCATGCAGAGAATCACGTGAAGCGCAAGTGCTCCCTTGGAAGTGAATTTGAGAGTGAAGTCTAGTCGGGGAGGGACACACAATGCTTGATATCCAGAAAAATGGTACAGGCTTCAGGCTGCAATCTAATTGAGGGATTCAGATTTGTTTGTGTTCACCCACAGCGAAGGAAACAAATTCTAAGAGATTTGTGAAAGGTTGTGCGACGCGCCAAGAAAAGTATCCATCTCTCACAGTCCAGGAACGCTGGTCAATTAACTGGGAAATCAGGCTGAAGTACAAGCTCAGAGACACAACAGATTGATGCCAAACGTGGCCAAAGAATGCAGAATGGCGACAGACAAAGCCAAGAAATCGCTGAGACACATTGCCTGGCACCTGAATATGATTCATCAGAGGCTGCAATCAGAGTGTGCTGCGTCCCTACTCTGACCTTGAATAATGAGTTAAATTTAGCCAGGTACGACACAAGATCCCATCCAGAACCAAAGACTCATAGTCCTTAAGTCACTGGGATCTACAGCACATAAAAAAGCCCTTTGGCCCATCGCATACGCACCAGTCAAGTAGGAACAGCAGCCTACCCTGATCCTGAAACCGCCCCACAGCCTTGCCATCACAAGTGCACACCTGAATGCTGTATGCACATCAAAATAGTTCCACTATTGTTACTCAGAGGTAGTGTAAGGGACAGCCAAAAGGCTCATCCTGGATGTCAACCAACTGACTTACGAGCACAGACCAGAGATACCTGGCCTTCTGGCACTAAAGAAAGGTGACCTTACAAGACAATCATGGAACTGGAAAATGGTAAATCTTCAACGCAGCTTCAGATTAAACCGTTGAGGCAAGATTAAGCAACCTCAGGTTCAACCTAGTAAAAAGGCATATTTACGACACCGAATGAAGATTTATCCTCCATACAAAGAATGGCCAATGTGTCAGCCAACAGTTGCCTAACAAAAGCTCTGAAATCATTCAACAAAATAAAAACCTGGAGGCTTCAAAGGAGAAATGGGAACTATTCCAGGAAACAGCAGCATCCCATAAATCTTTCTGGGTGGATGAACAAAGATAAAGTGAAATATGTTCATTTTGTGAACCTTTGAATGACTTTAATCTCAACAATCGCTCCCTTAAATTTCATGTGTTGTCTCTTGGAGATAGTCCTTCACACTTAACTGTTTGAATAGCCACCTGTTCTCTTCTCCTTAACCTATCTCGGCATCAGGTTTTGTTTGATAATGCTGCTGTTCAGTGTGTCAGGACATGGCACCATTCTAGAGGTGCTAAATAAAGGCAGTTTATTTTTGTTGACCATGGAAACCTGAGAGTGAGTGATATATGGAAACCTAATTGAGAGTCTCAGGTTTACTGGAATGTGTGGTAAGCTTAATCTGCACAATATTTAAAAAACCAGGAGGGACTGGTGAAAATCAGTGCTGTGGCATGGTTTTGAGATGGCGATGGAGCTCAACTTTGCATCTTTCAAAGCATCAGACATTCCAAAAGCACTTTGCAGGTGATGAATTGCTTCTCAGTTTTGTCATGCAAAATAACCAACAGCCAAACTCCCCCCAGCAAGTTCCTTGAAGCAGGAACAGGACAACCTGTTTGTCAAAGCATTATTCATTGAAATTGGCTGGAACAACCAGGGAGAAATCCCTGGCTCTCCTTTGTTCTGAGAGAGCTTTCACGAGACGGGGGGGGACGGGTCTTTAATTCCTAGTCTCACCTGTGAAATTGTAGCACTGACACTACGTAGAGGGCAATGCAACTCAAGTCAGGCTGGGAGATGACAGATGCATTTTTATGTCTCATTGCTGGTGAGACACGGTGTGAAGTGTTACTGGCAATGGACGGGAATGCTCTTGGGGATGTGGGTTCGAATCCCCACAAGAGCGAGGGTCGGAATTCAACTTCACTTCACAAATTTGGAACTGAAAGGTTGGCTCGGTGATGGTGACCATACAACTCTCATTGAATGTATTTCAGGATCCATCTGGCTCACTCACGTCCTGCAGGGAAGGAAGGAAGGAAGTCAGCCATCCTTGCCTGGTCTGGCTGACATGTGACTCCAGCAATGTCATTGACTTCCATCTGAGTAGACCAACAAGCCAGTTCCTCCTTTATAAAGGCAACCCCCCCACCCCCACCCCACCCCACCTGCTTTTACCAGGGTGCTTGAATCACCAACACCAGAAACACCTTACACTCTGTTCCAAGGTCTTGCCTGTTGAAATTAAGCTTTATTTGGGGGAAACTTCCTGTAACAAAGCAAGGCTGCCAAAGCGCAGGTGCCCAATAAAAAAAGGTGAGAGTCAATGGGGGAAGAGTAGAGCTGATCAAATTTGAGGAGGTGTTGTGGGAAATCCAATGGCAATAGAAAGCCAAGGGTTACCTTGTAAGGCTCAGAGCACCCTCATCTGGTTGGGCTTCTCTTACAAGGCACATATTTGAGGAATTGAATGATCTCCAATGTTTGGGGAATGTTTGTCTTTTCACAGACAGGATGACTTGAACTTGCAGCCAGAAAATCCAAAGCCCCGTATTTAGCACCCATGGGCTCTTCATCTCATAATCATCATGGCATAATTAGGACTGACATGAATGTCCAACGTCGCACAAACCTTTGACTCCTTCTGTATCACTCTTGGGAATGGGAAGGACAGTGCACGACCTGGAGTCACAATGACAGCGAGAAGATGGGAGTGGGTCAATTTCAACTTCTGCCAACCAGCCCGTGCTCCATAGTTTTGAAGGCACTTGTCTGGTGACCCCTCACCTTCACCCATCCTTAAAAAGACATTCCATTTTTCATGAAAAGCACATCTCACGTTGTCTGGCATCACTCTCATCAATCTTTTCTTTGTTTACATTTTATGCAGTGCTTCCATAGCATTCTTGCAAGCGGACATCAACCATAAATATTTCTCAGCAAACAATAAATCCAAACCTCTTGAGAATGAAATGAGTTGGATTCAAACAACCCAGCATCAAATAGAGTCCTCGAGTCATACACCGTGGAAACAAAACCTTTAGTAAAACCAGTCCATGCCAAACATAATCCAAATCTAAACCTGCCAGCACTTGGCCTATAGCCCTCCAAACTCTTCCTATATATGTACTTACCTAAATGCCTTTTAAACATCGTAGCTGTGTTCATATCCACCACTTCCTCTGGAAGTTCATTCCACACACGAACCACTCTCACTGGAAAAATGCTGCCCCTTATGTTCTTTTAAAATTTTTCTCCTCTCACCTTAAAAATGTACCCCCTGGTTTTGAACCCCCACCACCTTGGGGAAAAGACTCCTGATATTTACTTTCCCCATGTCCCAGATGATTTTATAAACCTTGAAATGGTCACCCCTCAACCTCCTACACTTCAGTGAAACAAGTCTCAGCCTTTCCAGTCTATTTTTATATGTCAAACCCGCCATACCCAACAACATCCTGGTAAACCTTCTCTGAACCCTCTCCAGTTTGTTAATATCCCTCATGTAACAGGGCAACCAGAACTGCACACAGTACTCCAGAAGAGGCCTCACCAGTGTCCTGAACAACCCCAACATGAAGTTAAAATTTTAAATCTTCACATTTGGGCAAGAAGTCATGACTGGGTGAAGAGTCCGCAGAATGGAGACTGAACATTGAGAGAAAAGCTCCAAAACACAATCACTTCTCTCTCTGTGGAACCTCAGCGTGGCTGATGCATCTCTGGGCCAGGCCCTCATGGCGTTATTAAGGCATTTACATCAAGAACAATTCAGCCGGATTATCTTGTGCATTTCGAGTCAGTCAGGTTCATTGCAGGTTAAAAACGTTATGGTCCAACAATTGCTGCGGGTCTGATAGCATCTGTGAAGGAAAATCAGAGTTAATGCTTCAGGTCCGGTAACCCTTCCTACGGACCTACCGGGCTTCTGTTTTCGTTCCATGCTATTCCAGTCATTTGGTTTGTCTCCAGCACCAGTTTATTTTTAATTTTTTTGTAGTGACCGTCTCTGCTTTACTGAATTGGGTTATAGGTCGTCCCTTGGGTTGTGAGTCAACCTATGACACATTATTCACACCATCTAACACCCTTGGTCACCTGCAGAGACCTATTATTCAACACTCCACGCACACTCTTTTGATTTCTGTGCCCTTCATCTCTCTCTGCCCATAAATTCCGTGTTCCGTGTGCTTCCTTCTCTCTACACCTGACGAAGGGGCAGCGCTCCAAAAGCTTGTCATTTCAAATAAACCTATTGAACGATAACCTGGTGTCATGTGACTTCTGACCTTATCCAGCACTGGCACCTCCACGTCAGTGGTTTTATGGTCACCTTTGCTAAGACCAGCTTGAATGGAATTGAACTGAAATTCCACCAGCTCACACGGTGGTTTTAGAACCTGTCCCTCCAAAACACGAGTCTTGATCTGTGGATGACAAGACATTGGTGACATTGCCTCTCTGTCATCATCTCCACAACTGAAGCCATGACGAAACTGAGAGATTTATGCGTTAGCATTTTCATATCACTCACAAAAGGTCCTTGAGATTTCAAGTCAAACATATGGGTTTATCTGAGTGTTTCATGTTTTCAACCGGGTTTGAAACAAACTATAATGACCACAGTTCCAAGCAGGAAGTAGTTATACCAAGTTTCCAAGGAACTGCTCAGCGAGCTGAAGGTGAGAACTTAATAAATTCATTCAGTCAGTGCTGGACAGTCGTTCAAGAGAGCAGAATGTATCAAACTGTGAAGTGCTGATATGTCTTCCAACAGGGAAAACTGTACTCATCAGCACGGTCAAGAAAAGGAGTCTACAGTAACAAAATTATCTTGGAATACTAAATTATTATTAGCCCGAGACCAGAGCGTCAAGGTACAGCCTGCGGAAAAGAAGTGCAGTTATGTTGTTGAAGTTTTAAAAATTTGAGCTGCATTCAGGGAATATACAGCACTGGAAGGAAACTAATTCAGGAGCCAATAATAATAATTATAGAAGAGCTATCTTCAGCTCCAGCAAATTAGTTGAAATTCTAATCACATCAAGCCTAAAATATGAAGAAAAACTTAATTCTTTCTCACTTGTAAATGAGATGGGCTGGGTCTTGCCGGAGGTGGCTATTCTTGGAATTGAAACAATGTTTTTAAGCTTGGGTTCTTTCTGTTCCGTATTTAGAGAATTCTTGATTCTGCAATATCAGGATTGAGACAAGTTTTCCCCTGAGTTATCTTCATATCTGCTGCCCATACACACGTTTTACTTCAGTTTATTGTTGAAGCAAAGATGGCAACAAACACCAAGAGTGTTGGGCTGTTTGTAAAAGATGACTTCGGCAAAAAATCGAACTGTGACAAGATTGAGGAGAGAACCACGGAGGCTAAAGAAATATAGGAAACAAGTGGTAATGTTTTGGACTGTACACTATATTACCAAACAGGAGGTGTTCATAGACTTGAAGCACATTGAGGTGGATAAATCTCCTGGGTCTGATCAGGTCCACCCTCGGATGTTGTGGCACACCAGGGAAGAAAGTGCAGAGGCCCTTGCAGAGATTTTTGTTTCATCTTTAGCCACTGTTGAAGTTCTGGAAGACTGGAGGGTGGCTAACGATGCTCCATTGTTTAAGAAGGGTAGCAAAGACAAGCCAGGGAACCACAGGCCAGTGAGCCTGTCATCAGTGGTAGGTAAACTGTTGGAGAGGATACTGAGAGACAGCATCAACAAACATTTGGATAGTCAAAGTCTGATTAGGGATAGTAGCGGGGATCTTTGCACAGGAAGTCACGTCTGACAAATTTTTTTAGAGTTTTTCGAAGAGATAATCAAGAGGATAAATTAGGGTAGGACAATGGATGATGTCTATATGGACTTTAGTGAGGTCTTTGACCAGGTCCTGCATGGCAGGCTACTCATGAGGGTTAGGTCACATAAGATCCAGGGAGAGCTAGCTAATTGGATTCAAAATTAGCTCAATGATAGGAAGCGAAGGGTAATGGTTGAAGGTTGTTTCTTGGTCTTGAAACGCCACAGGGGTCAGTGTTGGGACCTTTGTTATTTGTTATTTACAGAAATGACCTGGATGTGAATGTATCAAGGTATGATTAGTAAGTTTTCAGATGATACAAATTTAAGAGCTTTCGTTGATAGCGAGGAAAGTTATTAAAAATTACAGAGCGATCTTGATCAGATGGGGAAGTGGGCTGAGGATTGGCAAATGCAATTCAATACAGATAAGTGTGAGGTATTGCACTTTGGAAGGTCAAACCAAGGTAGGACTTACACAGAAAATGGGAAGGTCTGTTGAGGAATATTGAGGAACTGAGAGACCTCGGAGCCGAAAGGTGTGCTGCTGGAAAAGCAGTCGGTCAGGCAGCATCCGAGGATCAGGCGAATCGATGTTTCTGGCATAAGCCCTTCATCAGGAATGATGAAGGGCTTATGCCCGAAACGTCGATTCTCCTGCTCCTCGGTTGCTGCTTGACCTGCTGTGCTTTTCTGGCGCCACACTTTTCAACTCTGATCTCCAGCATCTGCAATCCTCACTTTCTCCCAAAGGGACATTGGGCCATAGTTTGTTGAAAGTGGTGTCACAGGTAGTCAGAGTGGTGAAGAAGGCATTTAGCATACGAGCCTTCATCAGTTGAAGCACTGAGTATAGGAGTTGGGACATTATATAACAGTTGTATAAGTTGTTGGTGAGGCCGCACTTGGAGTGTTGTGTACAGATTTGGTCACCCTGTCAAAGGAAGAGCATAGTTAAACTGGAAAGAGTGCAAACAGGATTTACGAGGATGTTGCCAGGACTGGTCAGCCTGAGTTATAGGGAAAGGTTGGTCAGGGTAGGACTTTATTCCTTGAATTGTCTGAGAATGAGGGGTTGACTTTCTTGAGGTGTATAAAATCATGAGGGGCATTGAAAGGATGAATGCAGATAGCCTTTTTTGCAGGGATGGGGAATTGAAAACTAGAGGACATAGGTTTAAGGTGAGAGGGGAAAGATTTAAGGAGGACCTGAGGGCAACTTCTTCACGCAGAGTGTGGTGCATATATGGGATGAGCTGCCAGAGAAAGTGGTTGAAGTAGGTACAACAGCAACATTCAAAAATCATTTAGTTCAGTACATGGAAGGGAAGGGTTTGGAGGGATATGGACCAAATGCAGGCAATTGGAATTCGCTGAATGGGCACCAGGGTCAGCATGAACCAGTTTGGGCCAAAGGGCCTGGTTCCATGCTGTATGATTAATTATGATCAATCTAGCCAGGTTCCTGCCTGATCTGGTGTTCCCATCAAACAAGCTCATCCCCACAACAATCGGACCATTAGGATCATGATACAGTCCATGACTGCCCCCGGCCAAGGACAGTTTTAGTAGGAATATCTGATTCCGTCAAATTTGGAAATGACTGACCTCACAAAACTGCATAAGTTCCTCAATGCAATCAAAAATTTGTTTCAAGTTCAACCACGACTCTGGTAGAATAAAGCAGATAGATGCAAGGACAAGGTTGTATAAGATCAGAACACACTCATGAACGGATGGTGGATTAGAACCTGCTGTTGCATGTAACCACTTCTGTCCTGAGATCTGACACACTCATGTGCACACTTATAGCATCATAGAATCCCGACCGTGTGAAAGCAGGACATTCGGCACATCAAGTCCACACCAATATTCCAAAATTCAATGTTGACCCAGCTCCCTATCCTATCCCTGTACTTCCCATGACTAATCCCCCAGCCTGCACATCCCTGAACACTATGGGTCAATTTGGCGTGGCCAATCCACCTAATCTGCACCTCATTGGACCGTGTGAGCAAATCGCAGCACCCGGAGGAAATCCACATAGGCACAGGGAGATTGTATGAGCTCCACGCAGTTGCCTGAGGGTGGAATCAAACTCAGGTGCCTGGCACTGTGAAGCAGGAATACTAACCAGTGCTGTCCCTTGTAGGTCAAACAGAAAAACAGACGTTTGAGCACAAACTGCTCCAAGTGATTGGAATTGGTGGGCAACTCCTCTGTGATATTCACCATCCAATTCCATCTCAGCTGACTCCACTTTCTGTTTCCACCCTCTCTCCGTGCCTTCCAATGGTGAAACATTGACATTTCCACTTGTGGACATCACTAAACCAAACCAAGGCTTCATTTCACTCCTGCAATTTCAAAAACACCTCTTCACGCGTTTTCTGCTCTGTCCCTGGATTGGACTCAATCTCAGTCCATTATTCAGCTGTACGTCCAGGCACAAGGTGACATGTTGACCCTGTAGTGGAGAGCGTTGGCAACAAATGGTTCAATCAGCTGCCCCTCCCAAGCATGACCACCCACCATGTCGCAAATTACATGGAGATCAGTTCCCTGAAAGAGATGCTATGAATTTATCCTTGGACGAAACAGAGATATCGGAATAGGATGGGCCAAACTGATCCTTGAGCCAGCTCAGTAAGGTCACTGGTAATTGACTACTTGAGTGTCAGTGTCTGGCCTGATCATGAATTCTTTAAGTCTGTCTTGTACACTCATTAACAAACTTAGGGGACAGCTTTGTGACACTTGCCAAGTCTTGATTTTGAAGCATTTTAAATCGTTCAAGTAAACGCACGCGTCTCCAAACTTTGGCTGCTCTAAGTGCTACAATCTAAAACACAACAGTCACAAACAATCTAGAATCAGAACGTTGCGTTTACCTAATAATGTTTTTTTCCAAAGCGTGACGTGAAGCCTTTGTTTCCAGGGATAAAGAAGTCGCTGTTATGTTATCGACAAGCAGAGAGAAGCTGCTGGGGAAGACAGAAAGGGAAGTTGTTAACTTGGTTCACAGGCAGAAACAGTGCATCAGAAAGGCAACTTTTTTCTTTGTTACATTCCAAGATTGTTACGCTGTTGACTGAAAGGACTAGTATTGTCCCTTGGAGGGACAGTGGGGGCTTGACCATACAAACACAGAATCGCAGAAAATAGGTGCAGGATTAGGGCATTCTAGCCTATAAGACCATAAGACCATAAGACATAGGAGTGGAAGTAAGGCCATTCGGCCCATCGAGTCCACTCCGCCATTCAATCATGGCTGATGCGTATTTCAGCTCCACTTGCCAGCCTTCTCCCCGTAGCCCTTAATTCCTCTTGACAACAAGAACCTATCAATCTCGGCCTTGAAGACATTTAGCGTCCCGGCTTCCACTGCACTCTGTGGCAATGAATTCCACAGGCCCACCACTCTCTGGCTGAAGAAATGTCTCCGCATTTCTGTTCTGAAATGACCCCCTCTAATTCTAAGGCTGTGTCCACGGGTCCTAGTCTCCTCGCCTAACAGAAACAATTTTCTAGCATCCACCTTTTCAAAGCCATGTATTATTTTGTACGTCTCTATTAGATCTCCCCTTAATCTTCTAAACTCCAACGAATACAATCCCAGTATCCTCAGCCGTTCCTCATATGCTAGACCTGTCATTCCAGGGATCATTCGTGTGAATCTCCGCTGGACACGTTCCAGTGCCAGTATGTCCTTCCTGAGGTGTGGGGACCAAAACTGGACACAGAACTCCAAATGGGGCCTAACCAGAGCTTTATAAAGTCTTAGTAGTACATCTCTGCTTTTATATTCCAACCCTCTTGAGATAAGCCTGTACCATCATTCAATATGATCATGGCTAATCATGCAATCTCATTACTCCACCCCCACCTTCTCTCTATTACCCCCGATCCCTTCAGCTGCAAGGCCCACGTCCAGCTCCCTCTTGACTATGTCTAACGAACTGGCCACAACAGCTTTCTGTGGTTGAGAATTTCGCAACTCGCTGAGTGAAGAAATTCTCCCTCATCTCAGTCCTGAATGGCATACCCCTTTTCCTTAGACTGTGACCCGGACATCGGGACTTACGCAGCATCTGGAACATTCTTTCCACATTCGGCCTGTTCAGTTCCACCAGGATTTTTATGTTTCCATGAGATCTTTTGCACCCCCCGCTCCCTCCTCACTCTTCTCATCACTGAGGCATCCGGAGATTCCCAAGATGTGTACAACCTTTGCATAGTTGCTAGTGATGAACAACAACTTGCCTACAATCTACAATAGCTCCCAGCCAAGCTATGCTGTGATTGATGTTAAAATTGTCATCCTTCCCATAAAATACCCAAATGGTCTCCTCTCTTCCTAACTCTGCAATGTCCTCCAGCCCCGCAAATTCTTCCAATTTGACCTCCTCCAGTTTTGGTCTCTTCAGCATTCACTTCCATATCTTTCCATCACCAGTGGACACGGTTCAACTATCTCAGCTTTCCCCCCCCAAGAAATCAACTCTCCACCTGCTGACTCCTGTCTCAAGTTACTCAACCCTACCTCTAGGACCAAGCTTGTGTAGCAATCAAGTGGGATATCACCTCTTGGAGCGCATTATGTCAGGTATGGCTTGATCATGCAGCTGTGAAGCCGCCTGGGGATGGGTGTTACATAAATGGGTGTTGTTGTTGGAATAGGACTAAACCCACTGACTCAGGAGTGAGAGTGCCACCCACTGAGCTATAGCTGACACCTCAGTGAAGAGGACTTGCTGCACTCTGGCAAGATGCAATTACAGACAGGAGCTAACAAGGGTTTCTAACAGGCACAAACTATCAGGGATGCAGGTACAGGCATCAATTTAAAATGAAAAGCAGCCTGTCTATAAAACCCTTACACAACAGGTTTTATTTCCACAGCCTGCAGATTAATTGAATTTTACTTCAATTGCTGAAATCCAGGCCTTTCTCCGGAGATTTTAACTCACACGAGCAGTACAAATGATCAAACGCTTTAGATCAAGTAAAAAATATTAATGGCTATTATAACTTGACTGCTTTTTATTGCCCATGAAATCAGCAAAATTTAATTTTCTTGTGAATTTTTACAGCTTTATGAGATGAGATGATGGGAAGCATTGTCTGTGCTTTTACTGGTGCGCTGTTTTGCCTTCCCATGTTAAGGGATCATTATGTCCAAATCTTTGCTCCCCATCTCCTCAAACATCAGCTGGTACCTGTAAGGCATCGAAGACCCTTTGGTGCAATACATCCTGCTGTGAACCTTCATGAAATGAACACTTGGAAATTGTCTCCCCACCGACACACAGTCTGCCTCCCAAAACCAGCTTTAGCGAGATGGCACTGAACTGTATTTCCCCAAAGACTTGACTTCCTGCAGCATACTTGGCACAGACGATTTATTTTAATTAATTCTTAATAAGATGATGTTCGACAATGTATTAAAAAGGATGGACCATGAAACCAATTTGTACCGAACAGAGAAGCACATTTTAGCTACATCCTAACACGCAGCTGCCAAGACACAACTGAACAAAACTGAATCAATCTGCTAACAGGGGATTTGGAGATGCTGTATTTCAAATGTTCGAAATGTAATTCTGAGGCCGCAGATCTGTGTCCTCTGATTATTTTCTCTTCTGTTGATGCTGGTTTTAATGGAATTGGACATTCTCCTGAGTTTCTCCAAGTGGTCACTTGCCCTTTGAAGTGAATGATGCGGATCGGGGGGGTTCATCAACTATCACCGAGTCATTACGTCAGGGTCTGATCCTATGCTCCACACCAGGCAATCTCAGAACGATTACAGAGACAGCTATTTAGCCTTTCACATGGAGACCCATGAGGCTCCAACAATGCTCAAGAACGTCCACATTGCTCAGGCCAAAGCAGCCCACTTGATTGGTTCCCCAAACCACTGACACACAGTTGCACAGAGAGGAATGAGCATGAGCGGCAACTCTTGAAGCATGCGCCAACTAGACCTTGTGAACCTAAAACCTCCACCACCTTGAACGAGGGCAGTGGGTGTACGGAAACTCCGTCATCTACAAGTTCTCCTCCAAGGCCGCATAGCATCCTGACGGACAACCACCTTACAACCACCTTGAGTTCCTGAGTCCTGAGGTCATGCTGCAGTTGTATAAGACTCTGGTGCGGCCGCATCTGGAATACTGTGTGCAGTTTTGGTCGCCATACTATAGGAAGGATGTGGAGGCACTGGAACGGGTGCAGAGGAGGTTTACCAGGATGTTGCCTGGTATGGTAGGAAGACCCTATGAGGAAAGGCTGAGGCACTTGGGGTTGTTTTCATTGGAGAAAAGAAGGTTTAGGGGTGACTTGATAGAGGTGTACAAGATGATTAGGGGGTTAGATAGGGTTGACAGTGAGAACCTTTTTCCACATATGGAGTCAGCTATTACAAGGGGCATAGCTTTAAATTAAGGGGGGGTAGATATAGGACTGATGTTAGGTGTAGGTTCTTCACTCAGTGAGTCGTAAGTTCATGGAATGCCCTGCCAGTAGCAGTAGTGGACTCTCCCTCTTTATGGGTACTTAAGCGGGCATTGGATAGGTATACGGAGGATAGTGGGTTAGTGTAGGTTAGGTGGGCTTGGATCGGCGCAACATCGAGGGCCGAAGGGCCTGTACTGCGCTATATTCTTCTATGTTCTATGTTCTATGTTCTAACTCTTTCACCATCACGGGATCACAACATTCTGCAGACCCCCTTCCCAGAAGCACCTCAGGTGCCTACACCACATAAACCAGCAGCAGAACTTCAAGAAGGGAGCTCCCTGTCACCTTCTCAATGACAAATAGAGACAGACAAACACTGGCCTGGCTAGTGATGGTCACATTTTGCCAAAGAATGAAAACTCACCTCTTCCCATTGCCCCTCCTGTTCCCTTGTTGCCCGCCAAATTGTTTTCTTGTCACTTACACAGAGTGATGACATTACAGAGGTTTATAAAATCATGAGGGGCAGAGATAAAGTCAATAAGCGAAGGTCTTTTCCCTGGGGTGGGGGAGTTTAAAGGTAGAGGGTGTATTTTTAACGCGAGAGGAAAAACATTAAGAAGGGACCTGAGGGGTAATTTTTTCTCACACAGTGTGGTTCGTACGTAGAACGAACTGCCAGAGGAAGTGATAGATGCAGGGATAGTTACAACATTTAAAAGACATTTGGATTTTTACATGAAAAGGCAGGGTTTGGAGAGACATGAGGCAAATTCAGGCAAATTGGACTAATTTAGTTTGGGAAATTTGCTCAGCATGGACTAGTTGCAACAAAGTGTCTGTTTCCATAACTTATGATTCAATATTTGTCCGTCATGGTCTCAGTGATTCTCGATTCTAACAATTCATAGCAGAAAAGAGTTGATTCCCTCCTGCTGCTAATGCTTCTTTTGCCACAAGTTAAAATCAGTGTTCTTTTTGTTTTGACCTGTGACTGTGCAGCAGGTACTGCAGTGGACCCTCAATGTGCGCTTAAGGCTCTGGAGTGGGGTTTGAACCAACACCCATCGGTCTCAGAGACGATCCTGCTGCTGAATGAGTCAGGGATGGCCTTCCAATAGAAGGCAGCTGCTCACCAAGTTAATCAGCCCCACCACTTGAATAGACTAGGCATCAATAGCAGTGCTTGGCCCGTCTGTCGAGTTGCTTGTTCGTGAACCTCAGCCAAGACCTGAGAAAAGGCAGAATGGGATCTTGGATGGTGTGAAACTCCTTTGATAGTTCAGTGATCAAGGGTAATGAGTTTTGCCTCTTTCTCCCAGCTGCCAACCTTTGCAAATGTTCTCATTTCAAGGACAGAGAGTCATTTCTGTCACAATGAGCATACGAACGCTGGCAATAAAGTCAATCAACGAGGCAAGACAGCCCTTTCCCACGAAGATGCAGATGTCAGCGCAGAATCTAGAATGCCTGTTTGTCTGAAAAGATATTAAGACGGCACACAGAGATCCGTAGGTGATCTTCAAATTACGTTGGTCAGACATTTGCACCAACAGCGACAAAACAAAGTGTCATGTAGAATCAAGTGAACTATTACCCCGATGTGGTTGTGCCAATTATCCTATGTCAGGGCCATTTATTCTGTTTAACAAATTGAACTGCTCTGTATCAGTCTCAAGGACAGCAGTTCTGACAACGCAATGCTCACTCACTACTCCAGTAACTTAATTTCTACCAAACTGTGGAGAAAGAACCCCCTCATTCAGAGGTGACAGAGCCATGAAATGACCCATGTTCAAACACCTCCAAAGCACAAAGGGTCACAATGCTGACATAGCCATGTAAAATGCCAGCTCCTGAGGAGACTGGCTTTGCCGTCGAGAGACAACCTGGAGCAGTCTGCTCTCAGTGTCCTTTCCAAGTCTGTCAGAGACAGCAGTTTCCCCAAACTGTGTTCTGTCCTCAGCTCTCAAGCGTCAAACAGAGAACTCCAGCTGACAGTGCTGAAGACAACACAGGTACGAATAGCTTCACTACTCCAAACACAAAACAGAGTGCCTCCAGGCTGCTACACAGTGCGAAGTGCTGAAGGAGGCTTTTGTGAGGCAGTAGTGTTAACCCATGACTTCCCTTCTATGCAATGAGCACAAAATATTGAAAATAAATCTTCCGCAGGGAGAGTTCCATTAAATCAAGTCTGCACTATATTATGATAGACAATAGACAATAGATGCAGGAGTAGGCCATTCTGCCCTTCAAGCCTGCACCGCCATTCAATATGATCATGGCTGATCATTCCTAATTAGTATCCTGTTCCAGCCTTATCTCCATACCCCTTGACTCCACTATCTTTAAGAGCTCTATCCAATTCTTTCTTAAAAGAATCCAGAGACTGGGCCTCCACTGCCCTCTGGGGCAGAGCATTCCACACAGCCACCACTCTCTGGGTGAAGTAGTTTCTCCTCATCTCTGTCCTAAATGGTCTACCCTGTATTTTTAAGTTGTGTCCTCTGGTTCGGCACTCCCCCATCAACGGAAATATGTTCCCTCCTGCCAGAGTGTCCAGTCCTTTCATAAGCCTATACGTTTCAATCAGATCCCCTCTCAGTCTTCTAAACTCAAGGGTATACAAGCCCAGTCGCTTCAGTCTTTCCGTGTAAGGCAATCCTGCCATTCCAGGAATTGACCTCGTGAACCTACGCTGCACTCCCTCAATAGCCAGAATGTCTTTCCTCAAATTTGGAGACCAGAACTGCACACAGTACTCCAGGTGTGGTCTCACCAGGGCCCTGTACAGCTGCAGAAGCACCTCTTTGCTTCTATACTCAATCCCTCTTGTTATGAAGGCCAGCATGCTATTAGCCTTCTTCACGACCTGCTGTACCTGCATGCTTGCCTTCATTGACTGGTGGACAAGAACACCCAGATCTCTCTGAACAGCCCCTTTACCTAATTTGATACCATTGAGGTAGTAATCTGCCTTCCTGTTCTTGCCACCAAAGTGGATAACCAGACATTTATCCACATTAAACTGCATCTGCCATGCATCTGCCCACTCACCTAACTTGTCCAGGTCACCCTGTAATCCCCTAACATCCTCATCACATTTCACCCTACCACCTAGCTTTGTGTCATCAGCAAATTTGCTAATGTTATTGCTGATACCATCTTCTATATCATTTACATATATTGTAAAAAGCTGCGGTCCCAGCACGGATCCCTGCGGTACCCCACTGGTCACTGCCTGCCATTTCGAAATGGAGCCGTTAATCACTACCCTTTGTTTCCTATTAGCCAACCAATTCTCTATCCAATCTAGTACTTTGCCCCCAATCCCGTGCGCCCTAATTTTACTCACTAACCTCTTGTGTGGGACTTTATCAAAAGCTTTCTGAAAGTCCAGGTACACTACATCCACTGGATCTCCCTCGTCCATCTTCCGAGTTACATCCTCAAAAAATTCAAGAAGATTAGTCAAGCATGATTTCCCCTTCATAAATCCATGCTGACTCTGTCCTATCCTGTTACTATTATCCAGATGTGCCGTAATTTCATCCTTTATAATAGACTCCAGCATCTTTCCCACCACTGAGGTCAGACTAACTGGTCTATAATTTCCTGCTTTCTCCCGCCCACCCTTCTTAAAAAGTGGCACAACATTAGCCGCCCTCCAATCCTCAGGAACCGACCCCGATTCTATTGAACTCTGGAAAATAATCACCAGCGCATCCACGATTTCCCGAGCCACCTCCTTCAGTACCCTGGGATGCAGGCCATCAGGTCCCGGAGACTTATCAACCTTCAGACCTAACAGTCTCTCCAACACCAAATCCTGGCAAATAGAAATTCCCTTAAGTTCAGGTCCTTCAGCCACTGTTGCGTTGCTGTTGGTGGCAGCGTGCGGTGCACACCGTGTTTAATGATGACAACAGTGACTTTGTATCTGGTCCATTGCCTAAAATGTATTTTGATGCATTTTGAGATGTCCCGAGGATGAGAAAGGCACCATGTGAATACACCTTCCTTATCTGTGTATCTTGCATTTCCTTTCTGTCCATTACATCAGTGACAATCGCATATGCAGTTTGGGAAGGAACAGATCAGGCTGGTTCTCTTCATCCTGGGTGGCAGCTGCCCTGTTGCTTGCAGTCACTTGGACACTGTGTATCCAAGTTGAATGAATAGTCAAGCAACTGAACTACACACCCATCATCTCTACCTCACTCTTTACTCCTACCCCTCTTTACCCTAACCTTCTCACTTGTGCCGTTTGCCTTCACAAAGACTTGTTTGGAATAAAGAGCACAGAAACAGGAGCCATTCGGTCCATCTAGTCGTACTTGTGCTTATGTTTACTTGAACCTCACTTACTATTTCAGCGTAAATCTTTGTGCTATTTTCTCTTGTACACGTATCCACTTTACCCATTGCTGCTTCACTCCGTCCATATGTTATGGACCAGACCAGACCCCCTCAAATCATTTAAGGTAGCCCAGACCCAAACATTCTCTCATTTTAAAAAAATAACGTGAAGTACTGTGTTGCTGATGCAGTGCGAGTGGTCAACCTGCTCGAAGTTAAGCCAAACACTGTAGTTAAAATACAAACAAAAGGAGGAAGGATTTGGAATAATTTAACTCTATTGGAAAACTTAACCGAACTGTAGCAACAGTAACTGTTACTAATTAACAGTTCCAATATGGTAACATCCCATAAACACAGCCCTCAGCAAAAAGGCAAATTCACTCACAGATCCTCACATGCAGTTCTCCAATTCAGGAGGAAAGAACATCAAAAGAAAATTCAGAGAGAATGGCAGCCAGGAGGCATTCACTGAAGCTTCCAACTTGGTTGAGACCCCAAAGAGCCTCTGCTTCAGGCGAAACCTAAACCCAGATATCCCGATCTGAGAGAGCTGGATACACCCATCCTGGCTATGAAACAAAAACATAGGGCCTCCCATACTGATCAGCAGCTCTGCCTTCCAACTCCTCCGAAAGGAAAAATCAGGGACAAAATAGCCTCTTTAAGTCACAGCATCTTCATACATCATGACAGACATTTCCTCCCATTCTCACCACTCTCTGGGTAAAGGGCATTCTTTTCATCACTGTAGTTCATTGATAGCCCTTATTTCACTCAAGTATAAACTCATCTCTCTCTGCATCCACTCGGTCACAATGTTCAACACTTGCACGACACTTCAACACTATAACATCAGGACATCCCACAAGCCAGATCGTGATAAAAGTCAGATCAGATGCAAAGCTTTAGGTTTCTCTCTCCATGGGTGCTACCAAACCTGCTGAGTTTCTCCAGCACGTTCTGTTTCACGTTTTCACCCCTCAACCCTTCTCTCCCCAAAGAATTTTGAAGTGCAGAAATAGAGTCATAGTGTCACAGAGATATACAGCATGGAAACAGACCGTTCGGTCCAACCTGTCCACGCCGACAGATAAGAGCGAAAACGCCGGCAAAGAATGGTTATCTAATGGCTCCTGTGCCCAACATCCTAGTTCACATCCTCCATCAAGGTACACTCATCCCAACTCTGCTGCCTCTTCTAACTTGCACCATTTCCTGCTTACCCATCCCTTCTGTGCTCACATCCTCCAACAGATTCTGGTCCAGAAAAAGCATCAGCTTGAAAACTCCCAGTCTCATTTGCCTTAACTCACTCTGTCTCTGTAGCCTCCTCTAGCAAATCCTTGGAGCTGGCCACAGTCACAGAGTCATAAAGGCAGATCCTTTGGTCGACTTGTCCTTGCCAACCAGATATTCCACATTGATGGCAGTCCCATTTGCCAACATTTGGCCAATATCTCTCCAAACGCTTCCTATTCATTTGCCCATCCAGATGTCTCTTAAATGATGACACTGTAGTAACCTCCGCCACTTCCTCTGGCAGCTCATGTCATACACTCACCACCCTCTGCGTGAAAATGTTGCTCCTTATGTCCCTTTTAAATCTTTCCCCTCTCAACTTAAACCAATTAGAATGAGAAAAACAGTACCTCCGGCCCAACAACTCCACACCACCCCTCCAAAGAGCATCCCACCCAGACCCATTCCCCTGACTAATGCATCTAACCTATACATCCCCGGACACTGTGCACAATTTATCACAGCCAGTTCACCTAACTTGCACAACTTTGGATTGTGGGAGGAAACTGGAGCACGGGGAGGAAAAGGGGACAAAGTGCAAACTTCACACAGACAGTTGCCCGAGGCTGGAATCGAACCCAGGTCCCTGGTGCTGTGAGGCAGCATTGCTAACCACTGAGCCACCACGTCACCCTGTCTGCCTGCGAGTTCTGGATTTCGCCACCCTGGGGAAAAGACCTTGACTATTCACCCCTCATGACTTTATGAACTTCCATAAGGTCACCCCTCGTCCTCTGATGCTCCAGGGAAAACAGCCCCAGCCGATTCAACCTCGCCCTATAGCTCCAACTCTCGAAGCCCAGCAACATTCTTGTAAATCTTTCCCTTCAGTTCTGGCGCTAATTTCTATCATCGGGCACCTTTGCCTTCAAAACAACCTGATCTGTGAACTGTGGTTTTCCTCTCATTGTTCCTATGAAAGTCTCCTCAGGTCACATCCCTTTGACAGACAGTTTGATTGCCACACTGACTGATCTCCCGCGGTTCCAAATTTAGATTGAGATTGTTTGTGTGGAACACCTTGGGACATGTCTATTACATTCAACGCACAGCATGCATACAAACTGTTGTCCTCCACAATAACAAAGGCTTCTCCATTCCCAAATAAACAAATCAAACAGCTCTCAAAATATCAGTGGAAATAATTCTGACAAGAACACATTCAGTATTGGTACGATAACCCCCAATGATAAACTTGCAGAACATAATGTCAGCGTTAAATAAGGATGACGCTGGTGCTTTATTTGTTCCTGTTGAATATACACACAAAAGAAACCGTTGCTTCCTAAGTTAAGAAACGCCTCAGTGGTTCAGTCAAAAGAAAGGATCGAAATTAATCTTCTGTGAAATATCCTATTATTGATATTTTAAAATGTTAGAAGGCAATTTGAAGCATTATGATCAGAATGACAAGATCAATTTGTGAAGCTAAAAAGTTTCAGCAAACATTTCTCTCTGTAAGAGAAGATTTGATGCACATTTTTTTTCCATTTAATTAAGCTCTCTAAGTCCTCTGCCAATGTTAAATTTAGCCAAACAGCTCAGGGAGGCTCTGGAGTTGGTGGGGGAGAGGCGAATGTCTCCACTCTACGCTTTCTCTCAGCCAAGTTGTCAGAGCTGTCCCCGATCCTCCGGAGATAGGCACTGTTCTGACAGCACAGACATTCAGCCCAGCAAGTCCACGCCAGTCTTCCTGCTATGTGGGAGCTGAGCAAAGGGAAACTGCACAGACTGGGTGACCGCTTTGCAGAACACCTCAGTCTGTGCACAAGCTCGACCCTGACCTTCCTGTAGCTGGTCATTTTAACACTGTGTCCTGCCCGCGTGCCTACATGCCTGTGCTCCAGCGAATCATTGCACAAACTGCAGGAAACGACGTCTCTTCTTCAGACTGGGCACCTTACAGCCTTCTGGACTTAATATTGAGTTCAACACCTTCAGATTGTGAACCCACTCCCACTCCTTCCCTTTCTTTCAGCTTTACTTGTTACATTCTCTGACACCATGTCCCCTCCCTCACCCCTTCCAAGTCTGGCAGTTCGACACACCACTGTTCTGCCATTCTCACGATCTGATCCCTTAATCTGCACTAAATATATGCTACCCACCCCCTGCCATCCCAGCACTCTACTCCTTAACTGTTGCATCAATGCTGCCCCCTCCACACCTGACAGTGAAAAGTCATCTTAGACTCGAAACGTTAGCTTGCTCTCGCTCCATGGATGCTGTCTGGCCCGCCGTGATTTCCACTTTTTGCTTCCAGTCAGGGAAATTACGAGCTAAGCTTTCCTTCTCACTGCCCAGCGAGGGACTGTTGACGCTGGAAAGTTCAGGTATTAACCTTCCACCATTGAGCAAGATGCCTGTACACTTCTGAATCCTAACACTCAGTGATTCCCATCCACCCAGCTGTGGATGAACAAGAAGCAATTCCTTGTTATAAGATTCAGGAAGCAGTTGAATGTACCATTCAAGATAAAATGTAATTGCTGCATTCGTCTGATTTATCCTCAAGGGCCATTAGAAATGGGGAATTAATGTTGACCTTAACAGTGATGCTCATATCCCGTAAAATGAAAGTTCTTTTCTGTTTTCTTTTGCTTCAGCATGTGATTTCAGGCCGCAAATTTAATTTTATGGTTTAATCTGAGGTTCAAAATCCATCCTCAAGATGTTCCTCTGTCCAGAGGAGGGATCAGAGCAGTATTTGGTGACTGCTCATCCCATCTCTAATGGAAGGAGGATGGGTTCGTTTGTATTGCAGCCTGCAGCTCTGTTAAGAGTGCTGACTCTTCCAGGTAACAAGGTTGTGGGATCAAGTCCAATTCCAGAACGTGAGCACAAAAAAATGGAGGCATAAATCTGATGCAGGACTGAGGGAGTGCTGCACAGTCAGAGGTGCCACTTCTCTGATCAGTCCTCAGGCTAATGCGTAGATCCCACGAACCCGATTTAGAAGGTGAGCAAAGGGGGACTTCTCCTGTGGTATCCTGGGCAATATTTATCCCTCGTTTGATGTTGCAGCAAAAGATTATCGCATCGTGGTCAAATCACTACTTTTGGAAGTTTGTTGCAGGCAGGTTGATTGCCTCAGCTCAAAAGTGACTACCCCTCAAAAGTCCTCCATGAACTGTCAAGGGAATTCAGGAGTCCGGTTCAGATGAAAGATGGCATGAATTCAGATAGTCCTTTGTGCAATTCACAGCTTCTGCAACTCTCTGCCTCGAACACTTCACAAGAAGGTCAGGTTTAAACTAATGAGGAACACGGGTTGATTTGGCTCGGGTAACTTTGACCAGAGAGGTTCAGAGTTAATTTTGATCGCCCTCTTAAAGTTTATCAATGTATAATTGATGGAGGTGAGAATGCTGAGAGGGGGTGGGGAGAGTGATAACCAAGTTTTCGGATGATCTGAAAATTAGCTGAGTGGTTGTCAGTGAGGAAGAAGGTCTTCGGTGACAGGAGGATCGAGGTTGATTGGTTAGATGGGCAAATGCAACTGAACCCTGACAAGATTGAAGCAATATACTTTGCAAGAAATAACAAGATGAGGGAGCACTCAATGAACAGCAGGTGGTCTGGTGAACAGTCTTGGGCTCCCTCGTTCACAAATCCATTTGAGCAGCAGGACAGTTTAATAGAATAGTCAAACAGCCTTTATCATGGTACAGATCCTAAGAGCAGAGAAGTTACATTGGAGCTGTATAGGTCTTTGGTTAGACCCTAGCTAGAGTACTTTGTGTGGTTGTGGTCTGGTGAAAGTGCAGGGGAGACTCACTAGAAAAGCTGAGGAGTTGTCTTCATTGGAGCAGACAAGGCTGGGGGGGGGGTTTGGTGCGGGGGGGGCTGGGGGGAGGCAGGAACCTGGTAGATGATAAGATGATAGGAAATGGAAAAAGGTGGATAGGACACAGCTATCTTAAGGGTGAACAACAAGAGGGCACATTTTTAAGTGAAAGGCAGGCGGTTTTAGAGGGGATTTCAGTAAAAACATTGTCACCCACAGGCTGGCGTGGATCTGGAATATACTGTCTGGGAGGTTAAATGATCAGGAAATCTCAAAAAGTACATGGATGCACGCCGAGTGTTACAAGGCGGCACGTGTAGCTTTAGCTTGTCCTTGTAGTACAGACAGAGAATCACAGAATCCCTACTGTGTATAAGCAGTCCATTCATCCCATCAAGTACACACCAACCCTCCAAATTTCAACCCAGCCAGACCCACCTGCTTGCCCTGTCACCCTGCATTTCCCATGACTAACCTGCCTGCCTTTGGATTGAGAGAGGAAACTGGAGCAGCCAGAGGAAACCCACACAGACATGGGGGAGAACATGCAAACTCCACACAGACAATCACCCGAGGTGGGAATTGAACCTGGATCCCTGGCGCTGCAAGGCAGATGTGCTCACCACTGAGCCACCGTGCCACCCCAGTATTTGATTGTCTGAAGGGCATCTCCTACAGTACATGATTCTATGGTGCTGAAGTCATGAAAGGTTAAGTTAGGGTGAGTCAAGAGATACTGAAGCAAGGGACAGGACAGGGTAGAGCGTTATGGTGAAAGCAAAGGACTCAACTGAAACATGAGGAAGTTTTTTCTCATTTTACCTGGAGTGAACAACTTGAAAGGATGGTGGAAGCAGAAAAAGTTCTGACAACGAATGCAAAATTAGATACTGACTGACAAGGGGAAAAGAACAATTGCAGGGTTATGGGAAAAGTGCAGAACAGCAACACTTTGGAGAGCTTGGTCAAACAGATGTCACAACTGCAAGGGCTGAATGGCCTCCACCTGCATTGCATCATTCTGTGTATGGTCAGATTACATGAGGAAGTCACCCCAACCAGAGAAAGCCCATGTTGGCTGTTTTGATCGTGTCAGTCAACACATTATGAATGGCGTCATAATACATTGCAGTCGGGGACTTCAACTGCATCCCAGTTGGATTCAGCACCCTAAGAGAAGAAAAAAAAGTCACGTATTGGAAACTGTCAAGCCTTTCATAACCTAGGTAAACCCTGAAACTCTTCACAGTCAAAATGGTACTCTTCTGCATGTGTGGTTTGAGGGAATTATCCTGACCACAGCATCCGGAAAGGAATACCATTCTTTCCTTTCGAAGCAGTGCTGGGAAACCAATGCAAGAGGAGAGATAGGGCCTCGGTTAAAGGTCTGGTTTGTCAACATAACCTACATAAAGCTAACAAAGATTTACTCTGGTAGGTTGCAATCTGTTCCAAACGTCGGCACCTCCAACATGGTAGACTACACCCCCTGCCCCCAACAACTCCCCTCAGGACTGCACTGGGAGCATTGACCTAGATCGTGGGGGACTTCTGTGTTCAGGTCTCTGGGATAGGATTTGAAGATGTGAGCTTGGACCTTCCAGGCCGGGGAGATGATTGCTGAAGCATCCGCCATGGTTTCCAAGACTCCTGAGGTAACCTGGCTGCTGCACTGCATTTCCCCAGAGTCTCCCCAGCCCGGCATTCATGAGAAGGTGACCGGGGAACTCCGTTGGCGGATGGCAGAGTTGGAAGTGACCATGGCGTGATCCCCTTTTGCGCCAGCAGCCTCCCACCAATGCGGTTTCAAGGTCAAGCCTGAGCAGTAGCCAACGGGCAAACTGGTAGGCAAGGCAAGGTGGGTGGAATGGTCACACAAGGCTGGGCAATAGGTCATTGGATTCGAGGGGGGTACAGGCCATCAGATCAGGTCAAATCCAGGGGTTTTGGGGTCAAGCCAGGAGTTGAGTTGCCTGGTGTTCAGGGGGTTGGGGTCAATCAGAGGACATTTGGGCCACTGATCAGGTCATGTTTGGAAATGGAGTATGAGGAGAGAAAGGGAGTGGTAACCGGATCTTAGGTAGTCTGGTCAGGTTGTCAGGGTGGTGGCGGGTGGGGTGGGGGGGGGGGGGGGGAGGGGGGGATGTGGTGGTGAAGAGGAGTTAACTGTGGGAAGTTTGTTATCATGTTACTTTCAACATCCAAGTATTATATACTCTACTCTATCATTACAATTAAGTGCCATCTGAAATAACTCCAGAAAGGTCAGTCTCCCATCACCAAATCAGCCTTTCTTTATGCATGGACAGTCCTTAACACTTTTCTGGCTTCCTCAGCGCTAGCCCTCTGAGTGAACAGAACTCCTGACACTCCTGTTTCTATCTGTCAGCCAGGGCTCCCTGACTGGACTCAGTTAACAGCCCCAATCGGGGAACTCAGATTCTGTGAGATCTACCTGGCCTGACCTTGTTATAGTCACTACAACATCAAACTTTAGGAAGCACTTTCACACAAAAAAGTGTTTGGAACTCTCGTCCACAAATGACAGTGGATGCTGGATCAGTCATTTATTTTAAATCTGAGACAGACAGAGGAATACAGATCAAAGGCGGGCAGAAATATGGAATGAGGCGATACGTCAGCCATGATCTCACTGGATGGTGGAATCGGCCTGAAGGGCTGAATGGCCTACTCCTATTCATATGTTTACTAACTGTCATTAATCGCCAAACCTCACTCAGATTTCCCAGGTGGCAGGAAATTAGCCTATTGGAAGGTCAAGTATCCCAGGCAGGCCAGTGGATCAGCGTCTCCACAAAGGAGAGTGTAGGAATAAATTATTGCAGATGCTGGGATTTTGACTGAAAACAAAACAAAAATGCTGGAAATCACTGCGGGTCAGGCAGCATCTGTGGACAGACAGAAAGCTAAGGTTTTGAATCTACCTGACTCTTCATCAGAACACTAATATCTTATAAACTCAGGGATGCAAGGCTGAGGTACTGGTGCAGTGAGACAATTTATCAGAAAGATGATTTCATAAAAGTACGTTGCATCTGCTGTTACTGGGTAATGGGGGGGGGGGGCAGAGAGAGAGAGAAAGAGAGAGAGAGAGACACTGCCAAAATAAAGCAGTTGTCAGGGTGTATGTGGAAACGCTCTTCAGTGGAAGCAATCAGATATCTGGATCTGTGTATGCAGTTCATATTTAATTCATATTTATCATCACGATGATGTGAGGTGTTAGATTAAGTCACCTCATTTGAGATGAAATTATCCTTCTTACAGAGGCAGAGACATGGAATAACATTTGATGGGGAGATGAAGGGATAAGAGGATTAGCTGAACAGAAAAGTGGCAGATAGACAAGATTGGACACAAAGACTGAAACTTACTGCTCCATCTACCAGCTTGTGAGCAATAAGTCTTTTCTGCATGAAATTGTATTGTCTGCTGTTTAGCAGAGGTGATACACTACTGGATTAACGGTCTCTGTGGTAATAGCTCAGAGACTCACGCTGCTGAATTTCAAATTGACTAAGAAAGAATCCGTGGTGATGGGATTCTCTTTGACGGGATGAGAACATTGCCTGTTCTACGTGATACTGGTGGGACCAGCAGTATCCCTGAAGGCACCTGAAATGAATGCCTTGCTCAGGTCATGTCAGGTGGCAACTTCAGAGTCAACTGCACTGCAGTGGGTCTGGAGGATACATGTAGGCTAGATGAGGCAAAAACAGCAAATTCCCATCCATGAGTGGACCAGATGGATTTTAGTGACAATTGTCAATGACTACAATGGGGGCGGGGGGGGGGAATGAGTGTCTCAGTGGTTAGCGCTGCTGCCTCACAGCATCAGGAACCCTAGCTCAATTCCACTCCCAGGCGACTGTCTGTGTGCAGTGTGCACATTCTCCCAGCATGGGTTTCATTCGGGTGCTCCGGTTTCTTCCCACCCTCCAACAACGTGCAGGTTAGGTGGGTTGGCCATGTTAAATTGCCCACAATAGCTAGGTGGATTTGCATTTCCCTTGACTGAGTTACAGGTTTAGGGTTGGGGGATGGGTTTGGGTGGGATGCTCTTCAGAGGGTCAATGTAGATCTGATGGGTCAAATGGCCTACTTCCACACAGTGGTGATTCTATGATTCTATTCATGAAACTAGATTTTTTATTTCAGATGGATTGATTGCACTGAAATTCCACCATCTGCCATGATGGGATTGAAATCCATTTCCCCAGACGACTAACCCAAATCCCAACTTGTCCAGGCTAAGACTGATGAATATAACTAAGGCCCAGAAAAACTCTTCAGTACAACTTCTGTATTTTCTAATATTCACCGTCTTGGACATTCCTAAACCTTGTCTCTGTGAATAGTTAAAATGCTCTCGAGGGATACATGACAACAACATCCATCCAACTGGAGCAGGGAAATGTACTGTTTTATGATTATCCTCACAGATACGTTGACCATTCAATACTGGTCAAGCACAGGATCACTAACTCACTGACCACCCTGCACAGCACAACTGATACCCTGTCACTGCAATATAACGCCATCTACTCAGAGACAAGATTGCCATCTGTATCCCTCTCATCACAATGCCCACCAATTCATCAATGGAACCGTGTGGGAAGGTGATTGCAACCAGTGCTGACTGTATTGGGAAGGTCAGTCAAAGATTCTGTGGTCTGGTGAGTAATGCATTTCATAAACAATTGGCTAAGTGCCCGTCAATAACCTGAGATTTAGTTCCTGAGGACAGAAGGTCCAGCAATCAAGTCTGTGAATATTTTCCAACCAACCTGTTCAGGGATGTTACGACACAACTCTGGAGCAGTGGGACTTGAACGCAGCTCTTGGGCTCAGAGGAAGGGACGTAACCACTACACTTGAGATTTTAATGTGTAATTTGTTATGCAAAATAAATGTCAGACTGGGTAGCTACCTAATAGTGAGTCCATGCACGAGGATCAAAATTTCCAAATTATCGCAAAGAGCATTCCAGAAACAATACACTTCACTTTGTGCCCACTGAACGGATATTAAAGAAGAGACTTGAGCTTGAGGACAGTAGACATTTGGACTAATCACTATGTTAGTATCAGAAAGAAAGTTCCAAGTGGAACTGGATGCCAGTCTTTGGAATAATGTACTGGAAGATGGTGTTCAAAATCTGACAGAGCTGAGGGAGATGCTTCCCTGGTGAGTCTAAAACTTGGGGACATCATCTCAACAAATTGATTGGCCATTTAAGACTGTGATGAGGAGGAATTTCTTTCCTTAGAGGGTAATGAATCTTAGGAATTGTCTTCCCCAGCGGGTTGTGGACGCTCAAGCATTGAGCATTTTCAAGACGGAAATCAACAGACATCTGGATACCAATGATAGGTGGAGACACGGGAACAATGTGAGCAAACAGCATGGAGGTATATGATCAACCATTATTGAACTGGATGGCACAGCAATATTGAGGTACTCAACAGCCTACTTTAGTTCCTATATTCAGTGCTGAAGAGCCTAGCCCTATCTGATACTCTTAAGTCTTCAACACAGCAAGGGAGCAAAGCAGAGAAGAAAGACTAAAGGTAAAATTGTCACAGAGAAACATAGAAAATAGGTGGAGTAGGCCATTCAGCCCTTCAAGCCCGCACCACCATTCAATATGATCACAGCAGATCAAGCAATCTCAGTATCCCATTCCCACTTTCTCTCCATACCCTTTGATCCCTTCAGCTGCAAGAGCCATGTCCAGCTGTCTCTTGAATACGTCTAATGAACTGGTGCCAACAGCTCTCTATTGGAGAGAATTTGAAAGGTTCACAACTGTCCAAATGAAGAAATTCCTCTGTGCCTCAGTCCTCAATGGCTTGCCCCGATTCTTAGACTATGACCGCTCATCCTGGACTTCCCCAATATCAGAAACATTCTTTCCATATCTAGCCTGTTCAGTCCCACCAGGATTTTATACATTTCCAAGAGAGCCACCCCCACCCCCCCAATTCATTCTTCTAAATTCCAGTGAGTATAAGCCCAGTCGGTCTGGTCTTTCTTCATATGTCAGTCTTACTATCCCAGGAATCAGTCTGGGTGAACCTTCACTGTGGCCCTCTCAGTAGCAACATGATATAATAGCACGTAACAGGATGAGCTCATTTTCCCCTATTGCTGGCATAGCAGCCTCTCAGGATGAGCTCTGCTAGCAATATCCCTCTGCTCGCAATGGGACTCCCCTGCATTGTCCCCATAACCACATGCATCCTTCCTTTTCAATGATTCAATTTGAACTCCAATGCCTCAATTGAATCTGCCTCCACTCTATTCTCAGGTGGCTCATTCCAGAATCGAGCAACTCTCTTGCATGTTAAGGCTTCTCCTGACATCTCCATGGCTTCTCTCCCACATACCTTGAACTTGTACCTTCTCATCCTTGCTGCCTCCAACCAAAGGCAACAGTTTCTCCCAGTCCCGTTCAGGGCCAGAAACCCTCCATAATTTCCAGCACCTCTGCCAAATCTTCTCTCAAACCTTTTTCTCTTCCCTGGAAAACATTTCCAACTTCTCCAGTGCTTGAGAGGGTGCAGAAAAGATTTTTGCGAGGATGTTGCCAGGTTTGCAGGGTTTGAGCTACAGGGAGAGGCTGAATAGGCTGGGGCTGTTTTTGCCTGGAGTGTCGGAGACTGAGGGGTGACCTTATAGATGTTTATAAAATCATGAAGGGCATCGATAGGTTAATTGGGCAAGATTTTTCTCTCCAGGATAGAGAAGTCTAAAACTAGAGGGCATGGGCTTAAAGTGACAGGGGGATGATTTAAAAGGGACCGAAGGGGCAACGTGTTCACGCAGTGTGCGGTACATGTATAGAATGAGCTGCCAGAGGAAGTGGTGGAGGCTGGTACAATTACAACATTTAAAAGGCATCTGGATGGGTATATGAATAGGAAGTGTTTCGAGGGATATGGGCCAGGTGCTGGCAAATGGGACTAGATTAGGTTGGGATATCTGGTCGGCATGGACGAGTTGGACCAAGGGGTCTGTTTCTGTGCTGTCCAACTCTATGGCTCTCAGTATGAATGTTACTCAAGTTTCAGAGTCCTGGAAACACTATCCTCTTTCATTAACGTTGACCTCTGAAAAAGCGAAGTGACATCGCTAAGAACAAAATACTTTTGGAATGGTTTGTTCTTAAGACCCAACTGTCATGTCAACGTTTTACATTAGTCTGGTGCAAAGTGAGGGTTTTCAGTGAAAAACAAAAGATCTCTGATGTGTTGCTAGCTCCCATCAGCACAAGTCAGAAGATTTGAAATAAACCTTCCGTTTGATAAACCCAGTGTGCGGCTACCCTTTCAGCTCAATAACAACAGCCTTCCCTGCAAGAGTGAACAATTAAAGAGGCAGATTCAGCAGGGGAAATCCACAGAGACTGGTGATGAGGACCAAACGCTCATCAATTAGTTTGTGGAACTGAACATCTCATGCTGGAATGATCGTGTCCAACAGTGTGCCAGCTGTGGCTCAACAGGCAGCAGTCTCACCTCAGAACCACAAGGTCTCAAGTTCAAGTCCCATCGCAGAAAACAAGAGCAGTGAAATATGAAGGATGACACTGCAGTGTAATCACTGCTGGACATGTGTCTTTCAGACAAGACTCCAAATCAAGGTTTTGCCTGCCTGAAAGGCAGATGTTCAAATTGAATATATTTATTTGGGACCAAGCGTTGTCCCCCCGGTGTCCTGCACAAAATCTGGACCTTGATCGATATTTCTTTCTCTTCCATAAAGTGATGGGCTTTTTCCTGAAACGTCGATTCTCCTGCTCCTCGGATGCTGCCTGACCTGCTGTACTTTCCCAGCACCACACTCCCGACACAAAATGTGTGAGCCAGACAAAACGGCTTTTCCAACCCCACGTGTATGGATGTAGAGGAATATGGATGTCAGTCTGTGATGTCTGAAAAACAGGGACATAAACAGGATAGGAAGAATTGTGTTGACCCTCAGGCTGGTTACAGGGGAAATGCACGGTTACAGGGATGGGGGTAAGTGCGGATGGGATGCTCTTTGGAAGTTTGGTGTGGACTCGATGGGCTAAATGGCCTGCTTCTACAACATACAGGAATTCTGTGAAGGCTGACACTGGAACAGTTTCGGGAGCAGCCACTCTTTCAAAACTCCCTGTGAACGACAGATTAATCTCTTGAATACACTCGTCTGGAGAAAGAAAGGAAATTAGAGCAGCACAGAAAAATATGCCAAAAGAAGTAGGGGCAGAAATTAGGCCAATCAGTCCAACCAGTCTGATCTGCCCTTTGATCATGGCTAATACGTTTCTCAGCCCCAGTGTCTTGCCTTCTCCCCTCACCAATCAAGAAAACAACAGCATTTCCTCAAGCTATCTTTGGACATTCATGTCCTCAATCCATGGCCATGTACATTTCCTCTCGCTGTGAGCCCTACTGCCCTCTGAGACCCTCAAATTCCACCTCTTGCCGACCCCATCCCCACCACCCCACCTTGCGCTTGCCCCATTTTAATCGCTGTATCATTCACAGTCCTCAGCCCTCCCTCCCACAGGAAGCCTCTGCCTCTTGAAAGGCTCTCCTTCCTCCTTTCAAGACACACCTCTCAGATTTGGGTCACGTTATCCCTGAGGAATTTAATGAGCACTTACTCCAGCACCTGGTGTTTGCATTGGGCGACACCAGCAATCACAGGCACAACGCTACGCAAGGTGGTGATATGAGACAAACAAAGTGCTGGAGAAACTCAGCAGGTCTGTCAGCATCTGCAGAGAAAGAGAGTTTGCATTCACAGTCCACAAGGACTCTTCTTCACAACACGGACACTTGCATGTGCCCGGCCCGGACTCAAGCTAAACAATTCAGAAGTCCCGCAACATACTTCCCTCAGCGTGCCACGCTGCAAGAGGACATAGACCAGCAGGTTGGAGACTGAGAGCTGTATGTTATTAGGTCACTGGTCATGGTGTGGCGACAAGATCATAAACATGCCCCTGAAAGTTAACATGTGCTGCAGAGATCCCTCAAACTTGAACAATGCCAACTTGAACGGACAGTTCTCTGCATATTTATGTCGAGCTCACCTCTCTATTCAGTCATGAGAGGACCCACAGGTGCTGTTAAAAGAACTTAAACCTTGTATAGAGTCAAACAGCAAAGAATCTATCACAAGGTGGGATGATCACTCGCTATCCTTGCTCTGTCTGGGTCTTGTGTGACTCTAGATCCACACCAGTATGATTACCTCGTAACTGCCCTTGGAAGTAACCCGCTGAGCCAGGAAGACATTCTGAAGGGAAATTAGCATTATCAATAAATACAAAGGACAAAGCACAAAGAAAAGAACAGCACAGCAACAGGCCCTTCGGCCCACAAGACCACACTAACACATGATGCCTTTCTAAACTGAAAACCTTTCCCTCTATTCAGTCTGTATCCTGTATTCCCTGTCTATTCAGCTCTCTGTCAAGATGCCTGTTAACTGTCGCTTGAGTATCCAACTGTGTCACCTCTTCTGGCAGCATATTTCAGGCACTTAATATTCTTATCTCTCACATCTTCTTTAAACTTACCCTGCTTTACATTAAAACTATGCCCCCCCATGTTATCAACATTGATACCCCGGGAAAAAAGGCACTATCGCCCATTCTCGTAATTTGTAAACTTCTATCAGGTCTCCAATCTCTCTTCACGGCTTCCATCCTCCAACCAGGTGAACCGTTTCTGCACCCTATCCAAAGCCACCGGATCGTCTGGTTGTATGGCAACATAACCACACACAAGACTCCAAACATGGCTGAACCGATGTTCTATACAGCTGTAACATGACTTGCCAATTTTTATACTCTGTGCCATGACGGGTGAAGGCAAGCATGCCATGTGTCTTATCGATCACCTTGTCCATTTCTATTGATATTTTCAGGGCACCATAGACCTGTATGCCTAGGTCCCTCTATATGTTGATGCTATGAAGGGTTCTGCCATTCACTGCACACTTCCCTCCTCCATTAGGTCTTCCAACACACATCGCCTCACATTTGTCTGGATTAATTGCGATCGGCCCTCGTCTCCAGCCTACCTTCATCCTGCTGTATCCTCTGACAATCCTCCTCACTATGCGCAGCTCCCCTAACCTGCGTGACATCTGCAAACGTACTGATCACAGGCCATCTGTAGTTACCTCCAAATCATTTATATATATTACAACCAACACAGATCCCAGTACTGTGTGGGGTCACAGATCTCCAGTCAGAAAAACACCCTTCCATTACTAAACACAATGTAGTATGACTAAGCCAGTTCTGTATTCATCTTGGTGACTCAATGTGGAGCCCATGTGTCTTTACCTTGTGTATCAGCCTACCACGAGGGACGTTGTCAAGTGCCTTGCTCAGGTCCATATAGACAACATCCACTGCTCTTCCCTGATCAATCATCTTTGTCATTTCCTCACAAAAACTCAAATCAAGTTTGTGAGACACGACCTCCCCGACACAAAACCAGGCTGCTTATCACTAATAAATCACTAATTTCCGAATGAGAGTAAATCCTACCATTAAGAATCTTCTCCAATAATTTCCCTAACACCGACGTAAACCTCACCAGCCTGTAATTTCCCAGATTATCCTTGTTACCCTTCTTAATCAAAGGAAAAACTTGGCTACCCTCCAGTCCTCTCAAAGAAAACAATGCTGGCTTTTCCCGTATGACCATACCCCATGATCAACTCAGTTACTAAAATCTCAGGCAGATAAATATAGTCATTATGTGGGCTCAACATATAGTGGAAACCCTAGTGAGAGTACAGAAGATATGAGGAGCCACCAATGACAGAGCTTCCAGTGGAAAAAGGGAAATATCCAGAGAAGGAACTCTAGAGGTGGCACAAGGAAACTCATCCCAGACTGCAGAGTATGAGAAAGAGAAGTATACACCTCATCTCATCTGTCAGATGTATCTGAAAGGGTCACATGGAATCATCTTTACACACAGTAACTCTTCTCACACAGGTCAATATGCCAGTCATTGGCACCAAGCAGCAGCAAGCTAACTCAAAAATTAATCTACATTTTGGTGCCACCAAGAGGGGACGGTGTGCCTGGACAATGAGAGAAGTCTCTGATCCTCTCTGAGTATTCAGTGTTATTGCTTTAAGTTGAAACCCCCAAGCTAACTTAGCAAGCAAGCAAGCGGTTGGCTGCTTTGTCCCAAAGAGGTTTTGTGCTGCTCAAGTAATATGCCAACACCCCACCCTGCCAAAATTTGAGGAATAAATCTCGTGCTTTGATAAGTAAAAGAATTTCCACTCAAAATATGCTGCGTGCAACAGGCATTTTCTGCTTTTGTTGTTGATTGCAAATGTTGGCATTTTCTCTCTTCTCTTGTTAACCTCGTGTTGTTCTTTCAGAACATTGAAAATATACACTGAACATCCAGTCTGGAGAAGTAATCACTCATATTGTGTAGTGTGTGTTACATGTTGCAATAATTGACAAATCCACAAGGATGCGAAAGGCCAAAGTGCTTGAGAATAACACTATGATTTGACGTATTAGCTGCAACAAGTAATTATCTAAGTGCTCCATTTAGAGAATGCATGTGTAAAGCTGCTTTGTTGCTGCACAGAGCATTCAGGGGCTAACGTAGGTCAACATCGAGGCAAGAGGTAGAGGATACATCTTTCAGCATGTTTTCTCACGAAGCTATTCTACAAAATGTCAAGTCCTTCACTAAGGACTGGTGCTGAAACAAATCCAGCACTTGCGTTAACCAATCGCTTGTGTTAACTAATCTCAGGGAAATATAATTGCACCCCTCTCGCCTTACAAATTCATCACCGCTGCTCCTTCTCCTTAGCAAACACAGCCTTATGTCACTGAACAGTTACCCAGAAAATGTTGAGCACATCCAATTCCTGTGTAATGATGCAAATGAGCATGTACTCTCTCACCACACCCACCTAGCGTTACCGACTGAATTCCCTGACACTCTGACTTCCCTCAAAATTCTTTGCAGCCCTTGGACTCACCCCAAGCACTCGCTCATCCCCAACCCTCTGATTCTATTCGCCCAACCTCCAACCTCACAGTTCGCCCCACTCTGTCTCCCCTCTCAATCCTTCAATGAAAACCCCTCCATGTGGCGCTCCGACTGCAGCCCCTGGTAAAGCTTAGCACCCTCCACTGCTCCATCTCCAATCCTGACGAAGGGCTCCAGCCCGAAACGTCGACTTTCCTGCTCCTAGGATGCTGCCTGACCTGCTGCGCTTTTCCAGCACCGCCCTAATCTTGGCTCTGACCTCCAGCATCTGCAATCCTCACTTTCGCCATCTCCATGTCAACCTGATCCAGCCACCCTCCACTATCTTTCACCACAGCAGTATGTACAGTGCAGATGTGAGCTCTCCTAAGTGGGGGAAAATATAAGTCAGTGATGAGGCCCTTCTACGGTCAGATACCTGCATGGTGAGCGTCCTTTAACTTTGACTCCAAATTGGCAATCTCCGGTGAAACTGAGATCCAACATTCAGACAACTTATCGAACAGCCATCCCTGTTGGCAAACAGCTCTTAGGTTTCCTTTCAGCTCAGGAACTTCATAACGAAGCATCACTTATTTTCACTGGGACACGAGCAAGGAAACGACATTCACCCAAAATGATGAAGAGCTGAAGGGTGTCAGTTCGAGGGGGCATTATTTGGGGGGGGGGCCAGGCATCACCAAGCAGATTAGATCACACTAACATGTCCAGAGGAACCTCGATTATCCGAGAGGACATGGGCGGGGAGTATTGCGTTAGGTTAATTGCATTCCGGATAATTGAATGCTGGATAACATAGATTAGCCGAGCATCAGGATCTTGCGATCTTGTCGGATAATCTGATATTCGGATAATCAAGGTTGATCTGTATTTGTCAAATTCCTCCTGTGTTAAAAAAGCTATTTAATGAACTCCATTTGCATTAAACTTAATAATACTGATAATATTAAGCAACGTGCATGAAGCAGCAAGTATGTTATAATAAATTTAGATATCCACTAGTTATTTAGGATCATCGATATTTAAAAAAATGGTTTGAGAGTTACCCCTGTCCAAAAGGCACCTCAACGGAGATAAAACATTTTTGCATATTTGATGCATTTTGGAGATTAAGTGAATGCCAGGTACTCAAAAGTGCAATATCATCCAATCATTTCTTTCTCACCAGGGACACACAGCTGTTACTTTCTCACTGAATTCTTTTGCTTGACATCCAGGAGCCTTCCTTTAGGCTAACTCCCGCAATTCTTTTTATTCACTCACAGGATGAAGGCATCACTGGATAGGCCAGTATTTTTTTGCCCATCCTTAAATGCCTAGTCGTTGCAGTGGGTTTGGAGTGAAATATGGGCCGGACCAGGTTCGGACAACAGTTTCCGTCTCAAAAGGATATCAACAACTGAGAGGGGTTTTCCTGACAACTGGTAATGGTTTGGTGGTCACTGCTAGACTCTTAATTCTAGATTCTACTTTTACGAAGTTCAAATTCCATCATCTGTCATGGTGGGATTTGAACCCAGCTCCCCAGAATGTCACCTGGGTCTCTGGATCAATAGTCGAGTGATAATTCCATTTGGCCATTCCCTACCCCCTGTAAATCATGTCTCGCTGGGAAAAAACAGCCTTCCCCCTGAAGCAGGCCAATTATGGGGGAGACAATGGCTAAATGGTATTAGTTTAGACTTCTAATGCAGAGACCCAGGTAATATCCTGGTGGACCTAGTTCGAATCCTGCTACAGCAGATGGTGGGATTTGAACTAATTTCCAATTTTAAAGAAAATCTGGAAATAAAGAGTCTAATGATGACCATTGTTAATTGTTAGAAAAACTCATCTGTTTCACTTTGGGGAAGGAAGCTGCCATCCTGATCTGGTCTGGCCTACACGTTACTGCAGATGCACAGCAATGTGGTTGACACTTCGCTGCCTTCTGGCCAATTGGGGATGGGCAATAAGTTGGTTGGCCCCGTTTGTCCACAGCGAGAGAATTATCTGAGAGAAGACAGAGAAGAAAGGTGGGTCATGATGGTTCGTGCTCGGTACTATGGTAGTGTTGTCATGCCTCAAATTGAAAATGGAAGTTGCGTTTGGGGTCTGGGCACAAGTCCCAATTGTGCCATGGCTGTGTCGGAACATCCCTGAACAGGTCACTTGGAAAGTAGCATGGAAATCACAGGCATTCGCCTGGTATTTAGCACCCAGCTGAACATTGGGGACTGTGTTTCTCGGAGGTGTTTCGTTGTTGATGCCTCACCTTGCCCTGTTATCAGCTGTTGCACATTAAGAGAATAGAAACAAAATTATAAGTATGTCCTGCCAGTGAACTGATAAGATTAGATTCTCTACAGTGTGGAAACAGGCCCTTCAGCCCAACATGCCCACACTGACCCTCTGAAGAGTAACCCACCCAGACTCATTTCTCTCTGACTAATGAACCTGTCACGATGGGCAATTGAGCTTGGCCAATTCACCTAACCGGCATATCTTTTGGAAAATGGGAAGAAACTGGAGCACCCGGAGAAAACCTATGCAGACACGGAGAGAATGTGCAAACTCCACACAGTCAGTCGCCCGAGGCACTGATCCACATCTTCAGAAAAACAACCAAGAAACAAAAATTTATGCCTATGGAACAAAATGTTGTGAAAACCACTGAAGTAACCAAGCCAGTTTTATTAAATTTCTTGATTTCTTGGTGAACTGCACTTAGCTGTCATTTGTGTGAATGGGGCTGAAAACAAAGGCTATAGGGTTTTAATATAGACATTCACTGAGATGTCTTTGCTGTTTAATTTTGGTCTACTAAGGTTTCTAAGTTGTTAATAGATTGCTAAGTCTTTTGCTGAAGACACAAATTGGTGTTGACAATTGATTATTCATTGGGTCTGGAATTGGTTATTTAAAACTCTGGTTATGAAAGTGCAGTGTCAATTTTGAGGGTCTTTGAAAGCTTTAATTTTACGGTGCTTCAAATGGACATGTACGATGGCTGATCTGGTTCGGTCGTTAACAATCATCGGGTCGCTCGGCCGCACTACCTGGCCCAGTAATGCTAATGCCTAAATGATGGATGGTAATGTCAGGGAGATGCCAAGAAAATATCACAACTGAGTCCACAGATGTACATGTCCACTTCACTATCCATCACAGGACAGTGACCAGGGGCTGTACATGATCCACAGTCTGCTCTGGTCATTCACTCTGACACACCCATTCTCTTCTCAATGATTCACAAAGGCCTGCGCCTCTCCTCATTCATCTATTGACCCTTCAAGAATTTTTTTTTTCCCCTCAGGTGCTTATCTCTATCCCCCTGAACCACACCAATGCCATTCCCCATACCAATTCCCCGTTGATGCTGCCACACACTCGCCACTCTCCGCGTGATGGGGTTTCTCCTGGATTCTTGACTGGGACGCATCCGCGGTGACCTGACCTGCACTGCCCCGTTTTCACGACTCCTCGGTTCTGACATATATCTCCACAAACCTCTCCTGCGCCTTCGGAGGTGCGTCTCAGACGAAGAGAAGCCCCTGGATTTCCCCTTCCCTCACCACACTCATGGTGGCAACTGCTGACTAGACTAAGGTGACAGTCCAGGTGGAGGTTGGAATGGGATATCTGCTGTGGCCTCCCACTATGTCGTCTGATAGCTGATTCCAACGATGCACTCCGACAAATCCAGTAATCCCACTTTGATCATTTCTGTGCAGTAAAGCTGCTTTGAGAAAGATGGATGAAAACGGTCCCAAACGTTATCCCAGACTTCATTAGAGTGGTGTTAAACACTCCTTCATGGCATACAATCCAGTTCATAAAGCTTTTAATAAAACGCTATTAATTGCTAAATTATGTGTAAGGGATATTTTGGCATTACAGTGTAATCAGCTAAACTCTGAGCAGAGGTCTTTTAAATGAATCACAATTTTGTTGTCCCTAATTGACTTCAATCAGTGCCCATTATGAGCCAAACATTGCCACATTAAGCAGACAATGGGCAATCCTTTTCTATTTTGACAATGCAGCAGTGCTTCTCTTTCATGTATAAGACAGAGAACAGCTTGCCTTTATGGTTTGTATTCTGTGCCAGCAAGTTGTGACTCCCTGTGGCAGTGCAGAATAAGGTAGTTGGAAAGCTGAGGAATATCAGTCCTCAATGTTACTCTCCTCCAGTGCAACGAGAAAAGGAGGATCCAGATCCCACTTCTGCACCATCCATGACATCATCCAATCATGGAATCATCGAATCCCTGCAGTGTGGAGGTCGGCCATTTGGCCCATCGAGTCCACATCGACTCTCAAGAGTGTCCCACACAGATCCACCCTCCCAGCTTATCCCTGTCACCCTGCATTCCCCATGGCTAACCACCTAGCCTACATATCTCTGGATACAATGGGAAATTTGGCATGGCCAGTCCACCTAACCTGCACATAGAGTCATGGAGTCATAGAGATGTACAGCATGGAAACAGACCCTTCGGTCCAACCCGCCCATGCCGACCAGATATCCCAACCCAATCTAGTCCCATCTGCCAGCACCCGGCCCATATCCCTCCAAACCCTTCCTATTCATATACCCATCCAAATGCCTCTTAAATGTTGCAATTGTACCAGCCTCCACCACTTGCTCTGGTGGCTCATTCCATACACGTACCACCCTCTGAGTGAAAAAGTTTCCCCCTTAGGTCTCTTTTATATCTTTCCCCTCTCACCCTAAACCTATGCCCTCTAGTTCTGGACTCCCCCACCCCAGGGAAAAGATTTTGTCTATTTATCCTATCCATGCCCCTCATAATTTTGTAAACTTCTATGAGGTCACCCCTCAGCCTCGGACACTCCAGGGAAAACAACTCCAGCCTGTTCAGCCTCTCCCTGTAGTTCAGATCCTCCAACCCTGGCAACATTCTTGTAAATCTTTTCTGAACCCTTTCAAGTTTCACAACATCTTTCCGATAGGAAGGCAGTGGCCTAACCAATGTCCTGTACAGCCGCAACATGACCTCCCAACTCCTGTACTCAATACTCTGACCAATAAAGGAAAGCATACCAAATGCCTTCTTCACTATCCTATCTACCTGCGACTCCACTTTCAATCTTTGGACTGTGGGAGGAAACTGCAGAGGAAACTCACACAGACACTGGCAGCAAGTGCAAAAAGAGAGTCACTGACAGGTAGAATCAAGCCTGGTCCCTGGCGCTGAGAGGCAGCAGAGCCAATACTTGGTCTCTGTTCCCACAACAAGTTCTTTGGCTCCATCAACAGGGTGACTGGTTCTGACATCAATTCGGGAACATTTTCCTTTCTGGGTTTTGTGTTTCACCTGGTATGAAACAAAGGACAGGACTGGTCTCAGTTTTGTCCATCAGGCAACGGGAACAGGAAAAAATCGCAACGCAATCCCAAATTGCTCCAAGCTTCTTTCCCAGTTTTCCTTCAGACAAATTATGTGCAATGGGAAAAAAAAGTGCGTTTCTCACAACAAAATCATTGTAATTTGTCCAACAGAGTGACAGTAAAGTTCACAACCTGTAAAACAAGATGAAGAATTGTGGGTGCTGGAAATCTAAAAGAAAACAAATTGCTGGAGGAACTCAGCAGGTCCAGCAGCATGTATGGAGAGAAAGCAGTGTTGAAGTTTCAGGTCCAGTGAGGAAGGGTCACTGGACTTGAAACGTTGACCTTGCCTTCTCTACCAGATGCTACCAGACATGCTGAGTTTCCCCAAAAACTTCTGTTTTCTTATGCCACAAAACTTCTTGCTTTGCACGAGTTGTGCCTAATTTGGAATTTATCACACAAGCAGTTTGCGAGAGATAAAACGTCACATTTGAGCTTGACCTCTTGGGAATACGAATACTCAGCGTCCGCCCCGTCTCTCCTCAAGGTGCTGATTTTCATGACGGCACTCCTCAGACCGCTCCAAAAATCCCAGACTTACTTGAGCCCAAAGGAAGAAGTTGCACTATTCTTGAATTTCAGCCAAGGTTGAACGTATGGATGGAGTCAAAGCAGGGGTTACAGGGCATGACACTGGAAGGGGCTCACTTGGGAATTGTTCTGATGTTGCCAGAGCTCTTTGTTCAGGTAATTTTTCCAAAGGATGTTTCCCCTCCAATAAATTCTGGTCGCTCGAACGCCTGACCTTGCAGCTTGTGAATTTTGAAGTTGATCGACCAATATACCCTTCACACACCTTGCTGAAGAGCTGCCTCTAATCCAGAACTCAAATCAGCACTTGCCGCACTGTAACCTGCCTTTGAATTCAGCACTGGTTTCAACGGACAGAGCCATTAGAGGACACTTACACTTTCCTTTTATGATCACGACCTTTAAAAGATCTTCTGTGAGACACTGAATTGTACATATAAAATAAATGTGGAGTATTACTTCAATAAATCTGCTAATGTCTGGGCTGGCATCGCAGTGAAATTGATCTGGCTTGTCCTCCTTTTAACCAGCAATCATCATGTGCCAGAATGCTTGCCTTGAATGCAGAGAAACGAGAATTGTATAATTCATCTGCTCAGCCATAAAATTATTACTTTAAGGAAGATGAATCCCAATTTTATTCAGGGACCTGCGACAAAATAACAATGAAGACAATTTAAAATCCAATTACGATTTGTTCCTGTCGAACCACCTTTGTCCCAGGGTCCTTTATCTTAAATGCATCTTGCTCAAATTTCTTTCCTTCCCAAGAGCTTGCATCCTTCCTCTCCATCACCCAAACCTGAAGATATGGTGCCACTATAGTTAGCAGCAAGGGTGGAATTCTCAGCTCCTATTCAGAACGTCGTGCAGTCAGGTCTTGAGCAGATCATCCAAGCTAACTTCTCTCATGCCCGGCTGAGGGACTGTTGCACTGTT
The DNA here is from genome assembly GCF_047496795.1 of Chiloscyllium punctatum. Lineage (NCBI taxonomy): Eukaryota > Metazoa > Chordata > Chondrichthyes > Orectolobiformes > Hemiscylliidae > Chiloscyllium > Chiloscyllium punctatum. Next base: position 13,103,527 of record NC_092773.1, read on the forward strand.
GGAGGTGCTGTCTCTCAAGTGAGAGGACAAGCTGACCGTTCAGACTGAGGTGAGGAAACATTTGGCTGACTGGAAAGGCCAGAAATGCTATTCCTGCTCCTATTGTATAGGTTTGTGCAACTCAGGCCAGGCAGCCACGTTGAAACAACAGGTATTGCATGATGATTACTGGCCTCAAAAGGGCCTTTCAGGAAATCGATGTAATGATCTTAATCCAAGTCCACACTGTTGGGCAATGAAGAGCTCATGTATAATTCAGCTGTGCTTTTTTTGTCACATCCACAGTAAAGCTGGATACACAGAGTCAGACACTTCTCAGAGGAGCAGATCAATAATTCGACGCTCAGTGGAAATGCTTTCAGAAATGATTTGCCGAAATCATTTTTATATCACATGAAACAGTGCATTGTGAGCTTCTCCAGTAGCCGCTTGCTTAATTGTGCAGCTGTAGGTTAAACAAGACAGAAGCAGGCAAGACCACAACCAGGGTCCACAACTCCAAGTTCGGTAAAACAAAGAATCCAATAACAACAACGGTAACTTGTTTTTATAGAGTACCTTTCATTACTGTAAGAAGTCCCAAGGTGCTCTTGCAGAAGCTATCAAAACAGATTTTACTGAGCTGTACAAGACGACGATCAGGGCAGATGCTGAAGGTTTTGCGAAGGAGGGAGGTTTTAACAAGAATCTTAAAGGAACGAAGAGTGGAGATGAGCCAGACTGAGGTTGAGAGAGCATTCAAGGCTCAACGTCCAAACAGGTGAAGGCATGGGTGCCAAAGGAAGACAATGAGAAAAGGGGGGGAAGCAACAGAGACTGGAATTGGAGGAGCACCAGACACCTCCAGTGCTTCCCACCCCTGAGGAATGCGAGCTGCGTGCCAGCATTTGCAAATGAGATTGAGAATTTTACAAACTGAGGTGCTGCTCACACCAAGTTTTATTCGGGTTATCTGTGCTTCTGTTCAGTGTACTTTTGGGGAGTTGCTGGAAACTTCAGTATTTTGACCTCATTCCCCCTTCAGAAGTCAGCAGTGAAGTGAGCAGCCATGGATTAATAGGCTATAGCACGGCGCATCTTAAAATGAAACACATTGCTTTGGATCTGTAGGCATGAGGTTCCAGATGATAAATTTCCTTCCTAAGAGCAGAGTGGTGAACAGATGCTGCAACAATTTAATTTGAATTTGATTTATTGTTATCGCATGTACCTAAGTACAGTGAAAAGTTTTGTTTTGTGTGTAGGACAGGCAGGTAGAACATCGAAAAGTGCAACACAGGAACAGGCCTTTCAGCCCATATTGCTTTGCTGAACATGACTCCAAATTAAACTAAACCCTTCTGCCTGCCCTTGGTCCATATCCCTTCAATCCTTGCATATTCACACACTTATCGAAAAATCCCTTAAAGGTCCCTCACGTCTCTGCCTCCACCACCAACCCAGGGAACGCTTTCCAGACTCCTATGACTCTGTTCCAAAAAAAATTGCCCCCCACATCTCCTTTGATTTTTCCCCTCTCACTTTAAATGCATGCCTCCTTGCTTTAGATCACACCATACAAAGATCACAGGGTGATTAAACCAGGGTGAGGAACTCAAAGTTACAGGTGCAATGAAGGTGCATAAAAAGCAAGATCAACATTAAAGTTGAAGTTTGAGAGGTCGAATCAGAATTCTAATAACAGCGGGGAAGAAGCTGTTCTTGAACCTGCTGATATGTGTGTTGAAGCTTTTCTACCTTCTGCCTGACGGAAAAGGTTGAAAATACCCAGTTTCGATAAGGTGTGGAGCTGGAAAAAGCACAGCGGGTCAAGCAGCATCAGAGGAGCAGGAGAGTTGACCTTTCAGGTTGGGACCCACCATGAGGACTCGGGTCCAAATGAAGGGCCCCGAACCTTAAATGTTGACTCTCATGACATGGTTCAACCTGCTGTATTTTCTCTAGCCTCCACACTTGATCAACTCTGACTTGCCAGTATCCACAGTCTCACTATCTCCATTTGGTACACAGGCGTTCACACCTTATGACGAGGTGAGGACAATGCTCTTACCGTCACAGTTTTACACAGAGGAGAGACAAAAACTGGCAAAAACGTACAAAACAAAGCCAGATGTTATGTTAGGTTTTTGTTTTGGGCTTCTGGACTCAGTGTGGTGGTGATAAAACAGCTACGGTCTCTGACTCCTTAAGTGATGTTGATAAGAATGAACCGAAGTGAAAATGTGTTGCTGGAAAAGCGCAGCAGGTCAGGCAGCATCCAAGGAGCAGGAGAATCGACGATTCGGGCATGAGCCCTTCTTCAGGAATGGGCTTATGCCTGAACCGTCGATTCTCCTGCTCCTTGGATGCTGCCTGACCTGCTGCGCTTTTCCAGCAACACATTTTCAGCTCTGATCTCCAGCATCTGCAGTCCTCACTTTCTCCAAGAATGAACCGAAGACAACCTGGTGAAGGGCGATTTGCGGGAGGCAAAGGAGATTTCCAGATAACAGTGAAAGGAACACAAGAGTTCAACAGAGAAGTCTGGATGTGCAGCTGGAACCAGTGGTGGCATTGGCAAAAATAGAAATATGGGAAAGACATTGAAGGTTCCTTGAAATGCTAAGTTATCCACGGATTATTTATTCCCCAAATAAATTCTGTATAAAAAATATCCGGCACTTGTGACAGTGATACTGTGCGGACCTCTAAACTAGAAGGCCATAACATCTCTAAACCGGTTGACTGAAAACATCTGAGAATGCTCAGGAATCGTGGAGGAAGAAAGGACAAGATAAGAAATTCCCTTTTTGACATGTCTCAACAATGTTTCATCAATGCTTCATCAATTCTTCAAGTGCTGATCCATCACTGTTCCCTCCAGAGAGGCAACAAATTGTCTCTCAGATCCCGATACTGATCCTACTTCAAAGGGGCAGCTATAAGACTCAACTCTAGTTCGGCTCTTGAAGCTGAATTCTTGGGAGATCACTCCGATTATGATAGGATGAGTGCAAGTTCCACAATCCCCAAGATCTTTGCCTTCTCCAGCTTAAAAGAAAAAAACGTGGCTATTATGTTCAGAGGATGCCTCATGGGAGACTATCCTCATTGTTCATAGCTTCTCCGGCCATTTCCCGATGCAGAAATAGATTATTTCATTTTGGTCACAGTGGTAAGATCTGAGCTCAGTGAAGCATGCACACCTCTTCTTCCCTATGTACAGGGGGCCAGAATTTCTGAGGAGCTGCATCTCACACAAATCACCAATCCAACCTTTCTTCGTTACTTACGGAAGGAGTGCTGCATTTCTGAGAGGAGATTTCAGTCAGCATTCCTTTGGAAACATGGAACTGTATGTCCATTCAGCCAATTCCATATCAGTGCAGACCTGTCAGAGGAAGGTCAAACCATGTACACACACCACGTCTCTCGTACAGCAGCGAGTCACCGTATTGTGAAATGTTAAGGGCACTGAGGTCATAGAGTCATACAGCACGGAAACAGACACTTCAGTCCAACCAGTCAACGCCAACCATAATCCCAAACTAACTAGTCCCACCTGCCTGTGCTTGGCCCACATCCCTCCAAACATTCCTTATTCATGTACTTATCCAAATGTCTTTCCAATGTTGCAACTTTAGCTGCATCCACCACTTTATCTGCAAGTTCATTCCACACACAAAACGCACTATGTAAAACAAATTGCCACCATGTCCTTTTTAAATCTTTCTCCTCTCACATTAAAAAATATGCTCCCCAGTCTTGAATCCCCCACCCTTGGGAAAAGACACCTGCCATTCACCTTATCTATACACCTCATGGTTTTATAAACCTCTATAAGGTCACCCCTCATCCTCCTATGCTCCACCTAAAAAAGTCCCAGCCTATCTAGCCTCTCCTTATTTCAAGCCCTCCATTCCTAGCAACATCCTGGTAATTCTTTTCTGAACCCTCTACAACTTAACAGTATCCTTCCCGGAACAGGGGCGACCAGTACTGGACACAGTACTCCAGTAAGGGCCTCACTAACATCCTGTACAACCTCAACACACCCTGCTGTCCAATGCCAAGTACCTAAGTGTGATGTGCTGAGGGAGGGAGGGAATATGGTGGCCAGACGGTTAAGGTGGTTGAGTTGGACGCAAATGGTAGGATACCGAATGAGTAGAGAGGTCCTCTCTTTTGCCACCCTTACATTCTTTTGGGGTGTCTCACTTCTGCACACATGGAGACAGACGCTCTGAGTGATAGATGCTCAGTGAGGTCACAAATTAGGAGTCAGCTTGGCTCCTGTGCTGATGAACCTAACTTCAGCCAAGTCAGCTTTTTCCCATTTTTTCCGCTGCTGCACTGTTAAACAACCATTTCTGCCACATCCTCAGTCCATGTGTCTATTTTTCACCCACATGTTTCCCCACAATAGCATACCTAGGTGGGAGGAACAATGAGTCATTTATCTTCACCTCCTGTTGGGGCGAGCAACCCAAGTTTAACGCGGCAAATGTTTTGACTGAAACCGTTTAATTGAAAACAAATTAAACAAACAAAATAAAAGAACACGCTTGTCTATTTAGCTCAGCATCACACCACGGCAAGTTAGCTCAGCTCAGTCAGAGCCACCACCTTCCCACCCTCCCCCCAAGCTGTTTTTGACTGCTAACAATGCAAGCTATGCCATACGCCACCTGCTACAGCAATTCCGACTCTTCAACATACTATAAAGTGTCAAGTGAACAAGCTATGAAACTAAGTTCCAAAACACCAATGCTCTGCAACAACAAACAAATTATTCACATACCCTTGTCATCACAGGCTGTCACACTGTTATATTTCTTGTCTCCTCGATAGATCTTCACTTCACGTGTGTAAAGTCCAAGTTGAGCATCGTCACATTTCAGGGTGCAAATGGCCACCAAAAGGTTCCAAATCAGCACCTCACTCAACAACTATCTGGGCTTTCAAGGCAGCAATTAGAGGGAAAGGGGTCCATTGGGTTCCATCTCGTTGCAACACGCACTTATTGCAGCCTTTGTTTTAATCTGGTTTGGTGTTTTTCTTCCCACTTCTTCTCAGGACCATTACTCTTTTGGGTACTTGGTTCAACTGCACCGGCCTCACTTCGCCAGAAGCACGACACCCAGAATTGTACACAATGCTGCAGCTAAGGTCTAACTCATGTCTTGCACAAGTTTAGCATCTGCTCCTTGCTCTTGTACTCTCCGGTCCCATAACTGACACCTAAGATACCATGGAAGGAGTAAGAACTTGACATACTACTGCATGATGGGATACTTGACCAAGGGAAAAGGTGACCTGGATCTCAGGCCCGCAGCTGTAGTGGAAAGATGCTGCTGGAGATAAAGACTGATTATAGTTTGATGAAATGCAGAGAGTGCGTATTAAGCTCGTTATCCTCTCTGTACTTGAGCAACATCGGGAACAAAGGGAGTAGCTGCACGGTGCTTTTCTCTGTCTTGATTTATTGCTTTCAACATTTCTTGAGTAATCTATGTAAAACAATCAAAGTTGTTTGCATCATTATATAAACTTAGGCTGACTGTTCAGCTCCAGAGTGTGCTGTGGGACAATGGAGACTGTGGCAGCCTCTCCGTGAATTCACGAGAAAATAAAACTTATTGAAACAAGATTCGAAGTTTCAGACTAAGTAATTTGCTCGATAGAATCTTTATGCTTTGCAACTGCTCTCTCCACCTGTCTTGAAAACGCTCACTACCATTCCTCACACACATCAAGATCTTCATCCCAAGACCTTAGGAAGTCACTGTAACTTCACATATGTCCCAATAAACTGAAAATTACTTCAGTTCCACTCAATATTGAAAGTGCAGTAGTTCCTACTCAATATTTTCATATCATTGCTAATGAACTTTTAACTATTTGGAGTAATTGTTGCACATTGTTACATCATCCACACTGTATTCCAAAGATGTCATTGATGTCCCGGAGAAAGAGTTGTGGATGGGGGCCCCAAGGAGGGACTGGAACAAACAATGTTCCATGTACCCCACAAAGACATGGGCGTGACAGGGTACACATGGCCACACCCAATGAATTGAACAAAGTAAGAGGAGTTAAATGCGAACTTGTTCAAACTGAGGATGAGGTTGTGGAGAATAGGGATGGTTCAGGTCTTTTTCCCAGAAAGAAGTGGACAGCCCTGAGACCATCCTGATGGGGGATGGACGTGGAAAGGGATTGCACGTCCATTGTAAGAAGGAGGTGGCTGCAGCGTGCAAACTAGAAATTCTGAAACTGACAAACTAGATTGCATTCTGCTCATCTCTACCAGTCAGCAGGGGACATTGTTGGGAAGGTCATTCCCAACAATGGATGGTATAACCAAACTGTGTGTGACAGAATGCTGCCAAAAAAAATACTCCTTAAAAAAGGCAATTAAAATAATAAAAAGCACGCTCTCCTTTTCCATCACACAACTGGTTTGAAGTCTGATGGACTCAGAATACAATCGGAATGAGTTCTCTCTTTAACTTTACAGGCTGCAAGTTATCCTCAATCGGAAGTGCATTCAAAACTCACATAAACATCACTTCCAAGTGTTCCACTGTGATTTGCATTAGCAAGAAAAAAGCCAATGGCAAATATTTACACAGCAGCTCATTTTAATAATTAATTCGGCAACGAAAACACACAGAGAAAAAAAACTATTTAACAGGAAGCTATTTTACACCGAAGTAATTAGAATTCTCGAGCACACCACACAATTGGCAGCAATCTCACCTCAGTCACAGGGGGCCTCCACCACGACGGTACTTGAGATGAGGTCAGACAGTCTCTGACCTGCACTGAGGAGACAAGTCTCCCATTCTGACAGCTGCCAATCTCCTGCTCTTAATTCGCACAAGAGCTGGGCACATTACAATTTTGTCAGTGATAATCGTTATGAGGCATCATAATGGATTTCCAATCTCATGGAAACTGATAATGTGCAAGCAGCGCAAGGCCACCTGTACTACTTCCCCTGATCCACTGTTTGATGGCATGGGTGCAGTTGAGCATCAAGGTGGTGGTGGCTGACTTGTCCACCCAACAATCTCTCTCTAATGACATCCTGGGAACCTGCAAGTTCATCATCCATATTGCAAGCGAAGGCCATAGGTCTCTCTCCAACTCGTGTCCCCCAACAGGTATCCAATTGTTCTGGAGGGGAGTGGCTGATCAATACTACGAATGCCCCCACCAGAAAAACAGAAAGGGGCCGGTGGGGGGGTGGGGGTAGCGGAAATATAGTGAAAACAAGACCCTGAATTGAGGCCATCCACCTGAGGCTCTCATCTTGCTTCCTTCTTGGCAGATGCTACAGGAGTGCTGACAGCATTTGATGTTCCAAGCCAGCAGTTCATTCCCCACAAGTGCCAGTTGCAGGCAGAGCTTCTGCAGCGTGGTCACCAGAGAATAAAAATTTATGATACATCCGCTTCTTGGGAAAAACGAAAAGTTTTCCATGCTAACCCTCTGCAAGAGCAACACAGTTGGTCCAACCTCCCCCATCATCATCCTGCAACCCTGCCAATCTGTCCTCTCAAGAATACAGTCCTTTCAAAAGCTGTGTCTTAATCTACCTCCATCAAACTTCCGTGTAAGGCAACTTTGAAAGCAAAGTGCTTCCTGGCTGGGAGCAGTCTAGGTCAGCGATGACAGAGATGTTAATTTTGTAGTCAAGTGTCATCAAATGCATCTGCTTCTTCTCCCAAGTGTCATTACAAAAACACAGATAGTTTTCATAAATCAGTGACTAATACTTGGCATGAGAGGACTTAGTTTGTTGGCAGCGTATATGTTTTTTTTCTCTGTCCTCTCCTCTTCCTTTGGCCCCAGTCCAGGAGTAAGGTTGGATATCAGCTCTGTTGTGTTGGGTGAAACACCGAACACAGCTGGGCTAGACAGTGCATCCCAGTACCATTCCATCCTCTCCTGGTTTCCCGTTTGGAGGGTCGGTGCAGATTCAATGGGTCAGATGGCCTCATTCTGCAATGTCAGGATGCTATGATTCTATACAGATGCTGTTGACTGGAACAGCATTTATTGACTGCCCTTAAGTGCCCGGACTGAGGGAATGAACACTGGGGAGGGGGAGGCCATTCAGACAGACATGTAGAAAATCAGAGTCAAGGTTAGAGTGGTGCTGGAAAATGACGGTCTCATTCCTGATGAAGGGGCCCAACTCAAAACATCGATTTTCCTGCTCCTCAGATGCTGCATGACCTGCTATGCTTTTCCAGCACCACTCTAATCTTGACTCTGATCTCCAGCCTCTGCAGTCCTCACGTTCGCCACGCAGAAAATCAGAACAGGAACAGATTTGTACATACAAGCCTGCCCTGTTATTCAATATGAAGATGGTTGATCCCTCAGCTCATTGTCAAGTTACACCTTTCTCCCTAGACCCCTCAAAAAATTTATCATCCAGTCAAGATCCAGGCTCTGACACTTGCCTCCAACTCCCCTTCTCTCTGAGAACCTCGCACAACCTGAGAATCTAGTGCAGGCCATTCTGTTAGAACGCGCATTTTTTTTCCACGCGAATTCACCGTAACGCGACTGACGAATTGGGGACACTGTTTCTGCAACACGAACTTTTAAAACATGTGTTGGCTGTAATGCGATTACTGCACCAACACTTCAAGCACTGTTTCTAAAGCGCGATTTTTCTATAACGCAGGGTTTCACAAGAACATTCCCACTGCACCACGTTACAGAAGAACTGAGTACATCTACTCTCACTCCACACTTAAAAACAAAACAGTCACCTTTCTCTTGGCTGTTTTATATCAATTTTCATCCATGTGGCACTGCCTAACTCCTTTGCACTGCTGAGCACAAGGGAAGCCAGCGTTCGAGTGATTGACCAGAAGCTCTTACTGCGTGGGACGTGCATTCCCAAGGTCTAAATTCCTGGGGAAGGACCCCCCCCCCCCCCCCCCCACTGACCTCACCACACAACGAGGACCAATTCAGCAAGTTACCTGGTCAGCAAGTCACCCACCATCACGTGAAAAGACTTGGACAGCGACTCAGCAGAAATGTCACTGGGACATTCAACCAAGCTAATGTTCTGGGGACAGGGGTTCAAATCCTACCAAGATAGGTGGAGGTCACACATCAGTACGGGTGCAGCTCCAACAATACTTGACGTGGGACAAAGCAACCCGCTTGATTGGCATCCCCGCACCGCCTTGCACGACTGTCTGTGAGGTGTTTGCACATTTTCCCTGTGTCTACATGTGCTTCCTCCAGGTGCTCTGGTTTCCTCCCACAGTCCAAAGATGTGCAGGTTAGATGGAGCAGTCATGCTGAATTGCCCAGTGACCAGGGATGTACAGACGAGGTGGATTAGCTACAATAAATGCAGGGTTACAGGGATAAGGTCAGTGGTCGGTCTGGATGGGATGCTCTTTAGAGGGTCGGCATGGACTCGATGGGCCGAATAGCCTGCTTCCACACTGTAGGGGTTCTATGATTTACCTTAGACATTCATTCCCTTCTCCAATGGCGCACAGGGCAGCAGTGTGTACCGGTTTCTGATGCCCTGCAACAACACAGCAAAGATTCCTGAGACGACACCTTCCAAATCCGTGAATTCAGTCACCAGCAAGGATGAGGACAGCAGATATAAAGGAACATCACTCCCTGCAAGTTCCCCGAGGAGCCACTCACCATCTGACATGGAAATATATCGCCGTCCCTTCACTGTGGCCAGGTCAAGATCCTGGAATTCTCTCCCTAAGGGCATTGTGTTCTGCCTACAGCACATACATTCAAGAAGACAACTCACCACAACCTTCTCAAGGGCACATGGGGACTGGGCAATAAATGCACCCACACCACAGGGACGGCAGCTGTTCCAAAACGCGGCTTGCCCCCACCCTCTTAAAAAGACAAAAAAAACGGCAGATGCTGGAATCCAAGGCTGACAGGCAAGAGACCGGAAGACCATAGCAAGCCAACAGCATCAGGAGGTGGAGAAGTCAACACTTTGCGTGTCCTGAAGAAGGATTATACCCAAAATGCTGACCTCTCCACCTCCTGATGCTGCCTGGCTTGCTGTGTTCTTCTAGCCTCCTGCTTATCTAATGCTCTCTTAAGGGCAATGAAGGACAGGCAATAAATGAGAGGGATGCCCACATTCCACAGACACACGAAGAAAAAGGAATGGCCTTCATGCACTGAGATCCAGATTTCTGTGCGGGAATACATGGATGGTTTCCAGTGATAACCAGAAAGCTATGGCTGGGGAGGGAACAAGGTTGAGTGGTGTTGGTTTGAGCAAGCTGCAATGGACTTGGTGAGATCGTGGAATGGGGGTGGAGGAGCGATCGTGCATCAAATCCACAACATCACTTTCCTACGACTGGTTAGTGATGAGGGTGGAGAAAGGCAGGCTTTTGTGCTTTCCCGCCTGAACAAGTGCAACAAAAGGCACAATAGAAATATCATTGTTTCAGGCGATGGAACAATAGCACATGCTTTGAGACTTACTTTTCTTTTTGTTTTGTGATGCCACCCTCCTGCGTGGTTGCCTGGGCAACCTAAGTGGTGCCGTTTGTTTTAAACAGCGCTTGAAAGTAATCCAGGCCACGGCAATCCTAACAAAACAATTTCACTCATTAAAAGCATCTGAACTCTCACTTACTGCGGTACATTCTGTCCTGCCAAGCATCAACTCCATCCTCCCACTAGCCCAGGACAAATATCCTCCGTGGGACTTGGCTGTGACACTTCACAATGGGCACCCAGTCAAAGGGAACAAGAGACTTTGAGCCAGTTTCCTGAAATTAAAGTTTCCAGATACAATGACCGCGCTTTCCACATGCAGAGCCACTGCCTCCGGGAACCGTCAATCACAGTCACAGACACGTGGAGCAAGGGACTTCTGCTTTCACTTGTTTAACCGGCTATGTTGAGTGTGGCATTCAGAACAGAAAGGCCCCTTCAGACCGCAATGTCTCCACTCTTGGTGTGCTGCATCTTGGCCTCTACTTTACCAGAGGTCTCGGATGCTCAGGGGCTACAATGAGCTGAGTTACCTTGTACCTGTGATGAGCGCAGGTCACTGCACCTCTCCTTCTCAGAGTTTTGATGGCATGTGCATGCTCAGGTCAGGTCCACACCACCCAATTCACCATCAAGCCATGAGGAAATGGATGCTTATCGAAAGACAAGCTGGAATCCGCAAGGTTGAACTTTGAACCAGACAGCAGGAGCGCCCTTTATGTCTATTTGTCGAGTTTGTGCGCACCTTTGAAATCCCAAGTATGGCAATCATGCTGACCCTCAACTCCCCTCAGCTTCAAGTAACCTTGAGGTGCCCAATACGGAGGGCCTCACACCTGCCAGCCATGGTTCAGTTGGCAGAACCTATTCCTGTGAGTCAGAAGAATAAACACAGGTTCGCATCCCAATCCAGGGACTTGACAACGAGGAGATAACCGCACACACGGGTGACGTTCCAAGGGAGTGCAGCACTGCCAGGGCTGTAATCTTTGTCTCTTCTCTCAGATGGGGTACCCTGGTACTCCTTGGAAGCAGAACAGAGCTTTCATCTGCAGAGTACTGGAAAAGATTTATCCCTCAGTCAGTGTTAATTGAAAAAAGTGCATGATTTTGTTGACATAAGGGGAAGGAAGATCTACTGGTCATGTCACTGGACTGGAAATCGAGAATCTCAAGCTAAGTCTCTGGGGACATAAGTTTGAATCGCACCATAGCAGATGGTGAAATGTGAATTCAATCAAAATCCGGAGTAATAAAACCCATCTGACTCACTAATGTTCTATAGGGAATGAAATCTCATCCTTACCTGCCCTGATCAGCACGTGACTCCAGACCCAGTGCCACATCGTCAACTCTTAACCGCCCGTGAAATGGCTCTGAACAAGCCTCTCATATCACGGCAGCTATTTGGGATGGACAATGAAAGCTGGCCCAGTCAGTGATGCCCATATCCGATGAACAGATATGTAAAATAAAACTGCTAATTCAGGGAACTTGCAGCTCACAAACTGGCCGTTGTGTTTCCAACATGAGAACGACATCTATACATTGACAACACAGTATTTCACATGCTTTTATGTGCTCTGTGATGTCCTGAGGTCACGAAAACAGACATACATTTGCTCATCATCTTACTGCATTTTGAAAAATAAAGTGACAGGTCTGTAGCAGGTATGCACTTGGGGTTTTAACTTTCAAGGATGGATTTTTGAACCGAATCTGCATTAAACCATCAGACTTGGAACTGAAGATCAATTCAAAGAAAACCAAAATTACTAATTAAACCAGAGTTCTGCATGATATTAAATCAGGTTAGGCTGAGCAGAATACTCTAATCTGCAAGGACCACAAATGCAATTTCAAAAAGAACTCGGTCCTTTGAAGCAAAGTCTTTATAGTTTCCTTCATCTGCTGAAGCTGTCAGTGCCCTCAAGAATTCAGCACGTTCATAGATCAATAACATTTACAATATCTGAGTGGGGGATATAGGGCTTTGTGAGCATGTCAACATTTCAGATCTTTTACGGTTCCACTCATCTGTCTTCCAATACAATCGCAGATCGCACAGCAAGTTGTGGCTTCAAAAATAACAGCGGGGCCTCAAACAAGGGATCTTTCAAAGTAACACTTGCTTTGATCAATGGATCACAAGAAGCTAAATTAAATTCTAATGCGCCATGTTAAAACCAGACTGAGGACTGATGTTTCCCGAAGCGAACGCCACTCTCTGAAATGAACAATTTTTAAAATCAAAGGCAAACTCCTTCAATGGAAACTCGAGGAACAGGTTCAGCACTTTCAAAAAGAAAACTTATTACATTTCCAGTCAAAGTCTGCACAGTTCAGTCAAGCTCCTCAAAGACCCACAGTCTCAGTATATTTTGTGTGGTGTCGTTCTGACAGTACAAACCAAGTAGCTCCTTGTGGTACCATTTCCCGCCTCTCCAACTCAAGGCAACTAAAAGCCCGCTAAGGTTAGCCTGGGCTAAGAATGGGGGACATCAATGAGAGTTGGGGGCTGCACGGTGGCTCTGTGGTTAGCACTGCTGCTTCACCTCGCCAGGCACCCTGCTTCAATTCCACCCTCGGGCAACCATGTGGAGTTTGCATGTTCTCTCCATTTCTGCGTGGATTTCTGCCAGGCGCTCTGGTTTCCTCCCACAGTCCAAAGATGCGCAGGTTAGATGGCTAAATTGCCCCATAGTGACCAGGGATGAGCAGATTAGGTGGATAAGCCATGGGAAATGCAGGCATGAGGTTGGGGGCAGTGGGGGACAGGTCTGTGTAGGATGCTCTTTGGAGAATCAGTGTGGACGCAATGGGCCAAATGGAAGCTTCAACGCTGTAGTGATTCTGTGAATTCCTTTCTCCAATGACTATGAATTACATTCTGCCTCTGCCTCTTGCTGAATCATAATGGTGGTCCTGCAGAGTCAAGAGTTAATTATCCAAGCACCCCCCTATTTGAGGAAGGCAACTTTGGCCTGCCATAAGGGGAAGCAAAACCTCCTCTCTTTCAGAAATATAAGTGTTGGAGAATGGCGATGACAGAAACAGTGTCAACATTCCAACGTGACTCTTCCTCAGAAACTGTGCTTTTTAAGTCTAAGAGAAATACTCAACAGAGAATTCAGTAACTGGGGAGACATAACATTCAATGGAGTCTCATAACATTCAAGGCTATGGGCCAAGGGCGAGAAAATGGGGTTGGGCTGGAGAGGTCAGCGGAGTCTCAATGGGTAGAAAGCCCTTGTCTGTGCTGTATGTCTCGAAGAAAATGATGTCAAGTGTAACTTTGGCAGTCAAGGGAAACACTAATTACAGTGTGGGAAGTTTGTAAAAGCCCTTTTCGAAGCATTCAGGAATAGTTAAGTCAGGAAAACCAGGAGTAGACTTGAAAAGAAAAAGCCCCCATTGTTTATATAAACAGACTGTCTTCAAAGGAGAGAGGGTCAAGTATATTAGGAGAGCCTTATCTGTGTTAAGATGGTGCAATGTGATGTCTAATAATGCCAGGTTTTTAACAGCTCCCCAGAAAGGGAGAACGAGAAAACATAAAACATTCTCTGCATTATGTTGGATTCTTCATTTGTTGTGGCACTGTGATACAGAGTTTGAGTTCATGCGCTTTCTTTATATGGACGGTGTGGTCTGAAGTCTTTCTTCACATGGCTGAACAGAAATCTCACCCGCTCTTTGATTCACTCATTCATTGGATGTTGGCAGCACTGGATGGGCCAACATTAAACAGTCCGTCCCTAAAGAAGGTGGTAGTGAGCAATGAAGGCAAGCCTCCTTCACCACCCTGTCTGCCCGTGACGCAAACTTCAAACAATTTGAACCCAATGTCTCTCTGCTCTATGACACGACCCAGGGCCCTACCATGGGTTGGAAAAGTCCTGTCCTTACTCAGTCCACTTACCTAACTGATCAAAAAGTCTTGACAAACGCAGCAAAAGAAAGAGGAAAATAATCTTGAGTCGAATACAACCCGTTTTTCTTGATCCATGTTATGTTGAGTACAGTGTCCAGCAAATCAGAGCATTTTGCAGAGTTCACTTGCTATTCACTGAATTGTGCAAATTGTGTACATTGAAGGGAGTATCATGATACATCTTACTTTTGATTCATTTACAGAACAAGATCAACTATCCATGAACAGTTTACCATCCTGACAGAAAACAGCTCTCTTCAGAGACTAATATTGCAGGAGACAAGACAATTACAGCAATGTTCTATTAAGTATGAACTTTCTTCATAAATTATTTATTTGCAATGTAATTGGTACTGACCTATCTTGTCATATTAACTTTGTCTGTGATTTGTTTTGTTTTCATCTCTGTATTGAACGAATAGCTTTCTGCGCAATATTTACTACTCTGTGCAAAGGTTTGTTCCTCCTCTTCCCAAGTCATAGACAATCTCACACATACAAACAGGAGACAGATTCTCAAATTGCCTGTTCCACTTCAAAAAATGGTGTGAAAATATTTTTTTTCTGGAGCATTCCTCCTGAAAATTCACTGCAAGCAGAGTTGTAGAATATTTTGAAGGCAGATGTGCTTAGACTCTTGATAAGGGAGGGTTGAAAAGTTGTCTGGGAGAAACAGAAATGTGTGGAGCAATCAGACCAGCCATGATCTTAATGAGTGGTGGATTGAGAGTCCAAGTGGTGGAACAGGATCGAGGGCCCGAGTGGCATTCTCCTGTTTCTAAATCACGTGTTCAGACAAACGTACGCTCATGCAAAAAGCTACCAATGTCGGAAATCTGAAAAGACAGAGAAACTGTCCAACTTTTCCCAGTTTTCCTGAAAGGTCAGAAATGTTAACTCCGTTTCTCTCTCCATATGTGTCATCAGACTTGCTGATAATTTTCAACACTTCCTGTTTGCATTACCTACTCTCTCCTGTGCATTTACCTGTCACCAAGGCCAAAAGATCAGGAGTAGGAATTAGTGGAACTGAGCTGCAGCAGGTTCTCACTTTGCCTTCTTTTGCACCACTGTCATCCAGTTAAGCTGCAGGCTGTGGGACATGTGTGAATGTCATATAGTTGCCTTCAGGGATGCTTTTCTGGGGTTGGAGGGGGGGTTGCTGCTGAAGCATATTTGTCCAGGATATGTATGAGGAACTTCGAAGTTTGTTTTGGGAATGCTTTTTGTGACGCAGAGGCGGTATGATGATACTGCCTGGAAATCACAATTCCAATTCTCTTGGTCATCCTCTTTGAATGTGTTCATTCAAAGCACATCTGCTCACACCCCAAACACACACTAAATTCCCCTGCAAAAATCTCTTGCCTCGCTGACATACATCAGCTCCCATTCTCATGAAGGTGCAAAAGTATGCCCAACCCTGAGGATGGGGGAGCCCAGTATATTAGAGCAAAAGATAATGCTGAAGCAGTGACAGCAGTGCATGGTCCATCTTGGCCTCCTCCACAGGTTCCCAGCATCACAGATACCAGTATTCAGTCAATTTGATTCATTCCATGTGATATTAAACATCACTGAAAGCACTGGATTCTACAAATGATAAGAACCCCAGAAACATTCAGGAACAGCATGAAAGATTTGTGCTCCAGAACTATCTGTGCCCTTAGCCAAGCTCTTCAAGTGGAGTTTCAATGCTGGCATCTACCCGACAGTGTGTTCTTTGTCCTGTCCACAAAGAGCAGCACAAATCCAAACCAGCCAATTACCGTCCATCTGTTGACACCCGATCATCAGTAATGGAAGGTGCCATCAACAGTACTATGGAGCAGCTATGCTGATCAATAACTTGCTCAATGGGTAGAAGAGCAAATCAGAGGCTAGGAAATATGCAGCAGCTAACTCACCTCCTGACTACCCAAAGCCTGTCTACCAAGTCAGGAATATGACTCGCGTCAATGAGTGTGACTCCAATTGAACTCAAGAAGCTTGACAGCATCCACGATAAAACAGCCTGCTAATGGGTACCCTGATGAAAAACGTTCACCATGCAATCCCTTTACCACCAGTGGCAGCAGTGTGTGCACCAGCTACAAGAGGTATTGCAACAACTCATCGAAGCTCTTCCGACATCACTCTTGGAAGGACAAGGGCAGCAGACACCTAGGAGCAGCACCTGCAAACTATTCTCCAAGCTAACCACTATTGTGACTCATAACTATAATCTGTTTGGACATTTGTGCTCAAACACCAGGACAAGATGGAACTTGAACCAGATTCTCCTGGACCAGAGGTAGGCACATTATTGCATTTCCAATTTTCCTTTGTACCTGCTCTGACACATGTCCATGGACATCACTTCCTGTGGTGAGACTGATTGCAGATCACCTGGAGTAAAAGGAGCAGACACTAGGAGTGCACCACAACTCTTGTAAATATCATTGTTTGAACACATTATGACAAACCTCCAGGAAAGATGGGACTTGAATACAGAGTTCCTGGCTGAAAGGTAGGTGCACAACAACTGAATCCAAGGCCTCTCCAATGAGCAATGTTTGAGGTAAACCACTGTAACCAGGAAGAGAAATTTGACTTAATGATAAGAAGTAGTGTACCATGTGATAACAATAGACGCAAGTTACATTGACGAGTTGGGAAAAATTGAATGGCTCCCAGACAAAACACAGGGAGGACCCTTATCATTGCATGAGGTTCCTGGCAGGACCCTCATCATTGCATAAGGTAGAGGAGCAGATAGAGGCCATTCAGCCCACCCAGGCTGCTCCACCATTCAATCATGTCTGATAGGTTTTTCAATTCCATTCTTCTGCCCGCTCCCATAACCTTTGACTCCCCCGGTACTGATCAACTATCACTCCCTTCAAGACCATCAAAGACATGCTCACAGAGTCACCACCCTCTGGCTGAAGAGATTCCTCCTCAGCTCAGTTCTAAAGGGTCTTCCCTTCACTCTGAGACTACGCCCTCGGGTCCTCTTTTCACCCGTGAGTGGAAACATCATCTCCACGTCCACTCTATCCAGTCCTCTCAGTATTTCGTAAGCTTCAATGAAATACCTCTCCCTCTTCAAAACTCCAGTGAGTGCAGACCCAGCGCCCTCAAGTGCACACACAGACTTTAATAGTGCCTCTGCAGCAATACGTACACACTGATTTTAATTATTCCACAATTTTTGCATGAGAATTGTACATTTTGTTAACTGTAAAGGAACTGAAAGAAATGGAGCTTCTCTTGCATTTCTATATGACCTCCAAAACTGCACCACAGCCAAAGAATTGTGCAATCCTGAACAGTACTCTCTACTGTATTATGAAATGCTGCAGTCAACTGGAGCTTAACATGATTGCACAGACACACCTGGGATACTAACCCATTTTAGTGATCAATTCTGCAATAATTATTAACCCAATAACAGCAGCAACTCCTCCACTTTTCTTCCCAAACATTCCACACATCTACCAATAACTGGCTCACTCTTATTTGTCACCAGTTGGAAATTCAGTTGTTTTCTGAGTGATACGCAAAGATTTACAAAGATGTTGCCAGGATTGGAGGGTTTGAACTTGTAGGGAGAGGCTGAATAGGCTAGGGCTGTTTTCCTTGGAGCGTCAGAGGCTGAGGGGTGGCCTTACAGAGGTTTATAAAATCATGAGGGGCATGGATAGGGTAAATAGACAAAGTCTTTTCCCTGGGGTGGGGGAGTCTAGAACTAGAGGGTGAGGTTTAGGGTGAGAGGGGAAAGATATAAAAGGGATCTAAGGGGCAACTTTTTCACGCAGAGGGTTGTACATGTATGGAATGAGATGCCAGAGGAAGTGGTGGAGACTTGTGCAATTACAACATTTAAAAGGCATCTGGATGGGTATAGGAATAGGAAGGGTTTAAAGGGATATGGGCCAAGTGCTAGCAAAGGGGAACTAGATTAATTTAGAATATCTGGTCAGCATAGATGAGTTGGACCAAAGGGTCTGTTTCTGTGCTGTACATCTCTGTAACTCTATGACTTTATATGCACATCGATGATGGCAGCTCCAATAGTGAATTTGATTCTTGGTGAGCAATTTCAATCACACAGGCCTGCGTTGGGAACTGCCCACTCCACATGATAACAACAGAAAAAGACCTGAACATCACCAGAGTTTCTGGAATACAACCCAGTGCATTGGGATCAGGCAAGGCCAGGAACAGCATTCCCACTCTCAATGGCTGCTCAGTGCCTCCTATTGGAAATGCCTGGGATTGGTGCATGGGTCACATGAGCACATGTAGGGGGTTACAACTCCCCCTTCTGGTTGACCCTCTGTCGTAACTTCTGAACCAAGGCTCTGATCCAACATTGGTGACTGAACAAGAAAGCACAACATGATTTGAGGCCTTGAGGGGCAGAGATAAAATGGATAAAGGAATTACAGGAGAATGACCCCTCCACAGATCAGCAGTGCATGCAAAGCATGAACCGATTCACCTAAGAAACTGTGGCTGTTCCACAGTGAAGGTACACATTTGAAATGGGGTGGCATGGTGGCTCAGTGGTTAGCAATGCTGCCGCACACCATCAGGGACCTGGGTTCGATTCCATCCTTGGGCAACTGTCCGTGTGGAGTTTGCACAGTCTCAGTGTCTGCATGGGCACCTTCTGGGTGCTCCGGTTTCCTCCCACCGTCCAAACGGTGTGAGAAATGTGGAAAGAAAGAGTGTTTGGTGGCGTGATGTAAAGATAACAATCTCTCCCTGAACATCAGCAGAATGAAAGAGGTGGTCATTGGCTTCAGAAAGCAGGGAGGGCGGCCCGTTTGAATCTACAGTGGTGGAGAGAGTCGACAGCGTCAGGTTCCCAGGAGTGACAGTCCCAACAATCCGGCCTGGTCCACCCACGTTGAGGCACCGACAAAGAAGGCAAAGCAACACCTCCTCTTCGGCAGGAGGCCAAGGAAAGTCAGCATGTCTGTAAGGACTCTCACCAACGTTTACTGGTGCACCATAGAAAGCATTCTATCTGAATGCATCACGGCTTGGTCAGGTAACTGCTCTGCCCAGAACCGTAAGAAATTACAGAATGTTGTGAAGACAGTCCAGACCATCACACAAGCCAACCTCCCATCCGTTGACTCCACCTACACTTCTCGTTGCCTCAGAAAGTCAGCCAACTTCATCAAAGACCCCTCCCACCCCGGTTGTAACCCCTTCCAACCTGCTCCATCAGGGAGGAGATAACACAAAAGCGAAAAAAAAAGTGCCAACAGGTCCAAGAACAGCTTTTGCCCCACTGTTAATGGACGCCCAAATGAACCTCTCAAATTTCAAACCCAGCGCTGGTCTTGCATGTTGTGCACTTTCTTTGCAGCTGTACTCTTTGCTCTGTTCTGTCATCCTACAAGTGCAGCTGCCTGTGTTGGACTGGGGTGGACAGCGTTAAAAATCACACAACTCCAAGTTATAGTGCAACAGGTTTATTTGCCTGTCCGAGCTTTCAGAGCACTGCTCCTTCATCAGGTAACAAGTTACCTGATGAAGGAGCAGCGCTCTGAAAGCAAGTACTTTCAAATAAACCTATTGGAGTATAACCTGGTGCTGTGTGATTTATCACCCTATAATCTTTGCCTGGTATCTTTCTATGATCATGGTATGATTTGCCTCGACCGCATACAAAACAAACCTTTTCAGTGTATCTAGGTATATGCGACAATAATAACTCAAATCAAATCATGGAGTTTAGGGGGATTGGCCATGCTTTATTGCCAATAATGCCCAGGGAAGTGCTGCCGAGGTGGATTAGACATTGAACATACAGGGTTACAGGGAGAGAGTAGGGGGTGAGTCAGGGGTGCTGCTTTTCGGAGGGTGGACTTGATGGGCTGAATGGCCTGCCTCCACAGTGTAGGGATTCCCTGATTCAATTTCCATGCTCCTGACTTCAAATGATGCAACTCTGAACCATTAAAAATCGCATCAAAATTGTTCGCTGTTTTATGAGATGATTCATCGCCAACAATGGT
The DNA here is from genome assembly GCF_047496795.1 of Chiloscyllium punctatum. Classification (NCBI taxonomy): domain Eukaryota; kingdom Metazoa; phylum Chordata; class Chondrichthyes; order Orectolobiformes; family Hemiscylliidae; genus Chiloscyllium; species Chiloscyllium punctatum. The sequence goes on from NC_092773.1 coordinate 13,123,993, forward strand.
GCCTTGGTGGCTGATTGGACCATTTCAAGATTAAGGTCAGGGTTAACCATACAGCTTTGGAGTCACAATGCAGGTCAGACCAGGAAAGACTGGAATGGCTGGTGTCCTGCCTGGAAAGACGTCAGGGAAACCGGTTGGATTTTTTACAACAATCAACCATGGTCACCAGGATTACTATTAGTGATGAAAAACCAAGAGAACTGTGGTCATGGGGATGCAGTAAATCAGAAACTTCTCTGGAAATGCTACCAGAACTGCTGAGCTTTTTCCAGCAGTTTCTATGTTAGTTCCCAAGACTGAGACTGGTTTTCAATCCCAGATTTGCTCACTGACTTCCGAGTACACCAGCTGGTGTGCTAACATTTGAACCCATGTCCCAGCCCACAGCCTCAAGCGAGCCAGTGACACATCACAGCCAGATCCAGCACAAGATCCAGCTCTTTCTGAGAAGGATGTAAGTAATCCTTCACATAAGCAGGTAAAAGAAGATCAGACAAGCTCAGGAAAGTGAGAGGTTCAAGTCTGCACGAAGTAACAGGCCCGTATTAAGGTTCAAGGGGGTATCCTCTGCAATCAATGCTTCAGCAACTTGACAACGATTAAGTCTGTTCTCACAACATAAACTGTTAGCATGGTAAACGTAGAGGGTTGGCTTGCTGGAGACTGGACTTTATTTGCGTGCACTCAAGCCAACGCAGTAACGTGAGGGCAGTGGGGGAAAACTCATAACCAACACGACAAAATGCTTTTCATCAGCAATCATTCAACAGGTGATGGGGTAAGGACAGACCATGGTGCAGGAAATTATGTGCCTGACTCAAAGTTTTTAAACTGGAAGGATTCAGGCAAATATTTGCAAGCTCACATTTATAAGAGACTTGCAGATGGAGATTTGGAACCGCTTTCGGTGGAGATCTGGAACCGCTATTGGCAGTTCTGCTCAGGTGACAGTGCGGGCGAGATAGATCCAATTGACTGGCTCCCGAGTTGAATTCTCAGTGTTTCATGTAATATTTGTGTCCAATTGCTGCAGGTTGGAGTTCACTGAACTCATTAAATGCTGGCCTTAAATTTTAGAATTCCTCACCATGGAAAGCAAGCAGCCTGGCACAGCAAGTGGAGGAATAATATAGAGGACATTCTCTCTCCACAAGCACAATCAGAAATAACCTCCCCATGTCCTTACGTGCTCAAGTTTACAACAGAAATTGACTGGATTTGTAAGGCAAGCAAACAGTTCATGCAGCAGGAAGGATTCGATCCGCTCAACACAGAAATGAGGAGCAAGTGAAGAGGACAAGGGGGAGTTGAGGCTGACGTGCGGAGACAGGACGCGCTCAGCTCATTTGGATTCGGGCAGTCGGCCTTTTCATTATAACTCCACACGGGCAGCATCGTATCATCAAGGCAACATTTTATTGCAAAGGGAGAGCAGCCCATTGGCATCAACAGCAATGGGGGATTGGAGGGCCACTGACGCTGAACAGGAGGGGACGGGGCAACTCTCTGGTAGCTCTGGGTTTTCAGGAGTGAGAGAAGACTGTGTGTTTTCACAACAGTTGAGTTTGCCTCCACCTCAAATCTGCTGATTGAACCTTCATCTTTGCTTTGTTTCAGTGCCATCCATCAAGTTGTCCTCATTAAAATTCTCCTGCTTAAATCACACAATCTATTATTAGTCCTGGTATATATTCCACTTAAATTAGCTCTGTGCTTTGCATGCATAATACCTTTCATCTGTGCAGCCTTTGTGTGATCTAGCTGGCACTCTCCTGGGAGGACACATTTCCATAATTCAGTGAACCCTTCCAGAACCTGAACAACTGAGCACACACATCTCCCGAAAGTCAACCTTATCCAACATTTGCACCCCCTCATCACATCAAATTGGGTTCTGACCCCTTCCTTCCGACTGTTTCCAGGCCTCAGCCGTGCCACAAGCTGACATGACTGCCTTTAAGCCATGCACAACACTTCCTCTCCATGCCATGCCAAACTACTGTCTGGCTGGTCTTGTCCTCCATTTCAAATCCTCTCTGCTCCCATGCTCCGAGTTTGGGGGCAGACAGATATAGTCAGAAGGCCACCTTATCCACGTACTCACCTGAGGCATGGTAACAAAACCCTCAGCCGCCACTCCAGTGCAGTACCGAGATGGGAATTAGGAGCGGGGTGGGGTAGGCAATTTAGCTCTTTGAAGGTAAAAACAATGACTGCAGATGCTGAAAACCAAATACTGGATTAGTGGTGCTGGAAGAGCACAGCAGTTCAGCAGCATCCAATGAGCAGCAAAATCAACGTTTCGGACAAAAGCCCTTTTTCCTGATGAAGGGCTTTTGTCCGAAATGTCGATTTCGCTGCTCGTTGGATGCTGCCTGAACTGCTGTGCTCTTCCAGCACCACTAATCCACTAATTTAGCTCTTTGAGCCCGGTCTGCCATTTAACATGATCATGGCTGATCTTACCCTGGTCTCAACTCCACTCACCTGCCTGCTCCCCATAGCCCTTTATCCTGCTTTTCATCAGAAAAACGTGTATTTCTTTCCTGAATCTACTGATTGATTCTGCCTCCACTGCACTCTGGGGCAATGAGTTCCACAGATTCACAACCCTTTGAGAGAAGTAGTTTCTCCCCCTCTCAGTTTTGAACCCGCCTCCTCTCACGCTGTATCTGTCACCTCTTGTTCTAGACTGACTCACAAGAGGGCACGCCCATTCAACGTTCACCTAATCAATTCCCTGTGGTATTTCATACATCTCAGTCAGACTTGCCCCCCTCCCCCCCACCCCTGACCCTTCATTCTTCTGAACTACAGTGAGGAGAAGCCATTCAACTGCTCCCTCACGCGACAACCCTTTCATCCCTGGAATCAATCTGGTCCTCGTGGCCACTGCTGGATGTCCCCAGTGCAATCCTGTGTGATGATGCTGTCACTTTTAGAAGGTCATTTTCTCCTTGTTTTTTCTGAACAGACATTGTAAAGATAGAGGTGCCCAAGAGTCTCATTTAACAATGGAAGGGGGTGACCAGTTCTCTGAGTTTCGGGGGTTTTTTTCTGGTTTGTTTTTGCTGTCGCAGTCACAAGATGTGTGAGTCCAAGAGTGTAGCAAGCTTCCGTCAAGGATTCTTCTGCCTTCCTCTGAAATCTTTCCCTGGATGTTGCTCCCTCCTGCCCACAAGAATCTGTGTTTGAATTTACCTTTTTTGCCAAGGGTGCGTTTATGAGATGTTATTGTATTAGAGTAGTTAGTTGGCAATAGTTACTACATCAGGTCGGTTAAGTTTTTCAAAAGTCAAGTTATTCTAAATTCTGTTTTCTTTTGTTCATGTTTCAACTGTAGTGTTTAAATAAACTTTGTTCTGCGTAATGCCGAGTCCTTTGACCAGCTGCATCACACCTGGAATATCCACTTCACACCTGCCTTTAACATAAGAAAAAGTTAAGGTTGAGATGACCTTCTTCAAATATTTTGAGAGATCTGGCCCGGTCCATAATACGTGGAAGTACTTTTTGAAGTGCAGTCCCTTTGATCCAGCAGCAACTCATTTGTGGACAGGACATTTCCCAAAAAAACAGCAACGCAGCAAGCTGTATTTGTGACCTTGACTATATTCAGCACAATGCCTGGAGATACTCCCTCGGTTCATAGAACGTAGAACAATACAGCGCAGAACAGGCCCTTCAGCCTTCGATGTTGCGCCGACCTGTGAACTATTCTCAGCTCGTCCCCCTACACTATCCCAAAATCATCCATGTGCTTATCTAAGGACAGTTTAAATCTCCCTAATGCAGCCGAGTTGACTACATTAGCAGGTAGGGCATTCCACGCCCTTACCACTCTCTGTGTAAAGAACCTGCCTCTGACATCTGTCTTAAATCTATCACCCCTCAATTTGTAGTTATGCCCTCTCGTACAAGCTGACATCATCATCCTAGGAAAAAGACTTTATCTACCCTATCTAATCCTCTGATCATCATGTATGTCTCTATCAAATCTCCCCTTAGCCTTCTTCTTTCCAATGAGAACAGACCCAAGTCTCTCAGCCTTTCCTCATAGGACCTTCCCTCCACACCAGGCAACATCCTGGTAAATCTCCTCTGCACCTTTTCCAATGCTTCCACATCCTACCCGAAATATGGGGACCAGAACTGTACACAACATTCCAAAAGTGTGGCCACACCAGCGTTTTGTATAGTTGCAGCGTGATGTTGCGTCTCCGGAACTCAATCCCTCTACGAATGAAACCTAACACACTGTATGCCTTCTTAACATTCTCTTGGAAGGAATGCCAAGGGATGTTCCCTGAGTGGGCAGACAAGGAGACTCTGTTTAGTTAGCACTGCAGACAGAGACTGCAATGCTACTCCAGGAGTAATGATAGGTCTTTTTGTATTGTTTCCTCCTACACTTCCAAATCTGGGAAAGCGGTCACTAAATACAAGACTCTCTCCCCTTCCAGGTCAGGGACACCACAACTGTATGACGAAAGGCTCTGAGCTTGCGGACATCAACAGACAAGCCCAAGTGAGCCAGAGTTGAAAGAACTAGATCTAACCCATTTGCTTTTCTGAAATTATCCAATTACAATCAAAAAGAAATAATTGTCTCTTTGAGCATCACATGTATCATTACCAGAAGCCAAGTAACAGATTTATCACGTTATTGAAGGAAGGCCAGGGAATATAGGCCACAATAATGTGACTACAAAATAGAGAAGAAAAAGAACATAGGATTCATCAATCTCCTGGAAAGCTGAAATCCCTGGATCAATAGTTTGTAATTAAAAGGATATCCAGAAGATAAAAGCTCACCCTGATTAACAGGAGGACGTGTTAAAGAAAGGGGAATGTAAAAGAGAGCCAGCCTGCATGTTTGGACTGGTTAGCCACTCTTACAGGAGGGTGGGAGGTCTTTTAGAGTCCGCCAGAGTCTTGCCAATCCTGCCTGACCATGCTGCAGTCCCCCAGCCTGCTCTCTGATTTGATGTGATACGATGTATTCTAATCCCATGTACATAAGTACAGTGAAGGGCTTTGTTTTTCAACTGGTACAGGCAGACCATAGCACACAAGGAGAGACAGGGCGGGACACACGGGTTACACAACACACCTGTGCTGTCTGGCTGGTGAACGTTGGTCGGGACGTCCCGGACGTGTGATAGTACACGTATACACACACACACACACCTCAGCGTTGTTAAGTGTCGGCAGGGATGGTACAGAGTCCCAGTGAGAAGTCTCACTGTGATGATTGGTGAGTCATGAATAGCCTCACCTCTCAGATTTAGTGAACCTGCTGTCAGGCATTAAGATTAAGGTCCTGTAAAAATGCTATCACCTCTGTCTGCGATGACGAGGGCTTCCAAGCCCTCTGTTTCTTCCTCTCCCGGCATCCCCAGCAGTACCCCTGCACTGAAACTCTCATTCATTTGGCCAAACTGGTCCTCACCCTCAGTAATTTTTCCTGAGAATCCTCCCACTTCCGCCAGACAAAAGGGGTAGCCATGGGCACCCACATGGACCCCAGCTTTGCCTGTCTCTTTGTCAGTTACGTGGAACATTCCACCTTCCGCAGTTACATTGGCACCATTCCCCACCTTTTCCTCCACTACATCCATGACTGTATCGGCTCCGACAAGGAGGTTGAACAGTTCATCAACTTCGCCAACACATTCTACCCCGACTCTAAATTCACCTGGACCATCTCAGACACCTCCCTCCCCTTCCTGGACCTCCCCATCTCCATCAACCGTGACTGACCCAACACAGACAACTACAAATCCACTAACTCCCACAGCTACCTGGACTACACCTCCTCCCACCCTGCCTCCTGTAAAAACGCTATTCTTCCAGAACCCCACTCTCGACACTGATCTCCAGCATCTGCAGTCCTCACATTTTCCTAGCCATTAAGATCCTGCCCACTCTGCCATTAACAGGATAGCCACCTTCAAATGGACTGGAGGACCACAATGTTTCCTTCACCCTTACATGGGACGTTGGCATTCGGTGTCCATCACAAAGTGACCCTTGAACCCAAGTGGGTCCACTGCCACAGTTGACAAGGTAGTTAAAAATGAACCACAAATAGCTTGGGGTGGAGAGGTAGTGTCTCTACCTTTGGTTCAGAAGGTCTGGGTTCAAGTCCCACTGGTATGCATGTCACAGCAGTTAATTAACAAGTTAATTCAGTGAACCACATTCTTGTGGCTCTGATATCACACATGGACCAGGCCCAGAGAGGCTGGAGGATTTCCCTCCTGGAATGACATGAGTAAACCAGCTGGGATTTTACAGGAATTGGGTGAGAGTTTCACAGTCACCATACTGAGGGTTGCTTTAATTATAGATTCACGAACTGAGTTCCAACGCCACCAAATACGGTGTTGGGATTTGAAACCTACCTCCAGAGCCTCAGTCTGTGCCACAGGATGAGACAGCTACAACTGCGGCACAGTGGTTAGCACTGCTGTCTCACAGTGGCAGGGTTTGATTCCAGTGCTGGATGACTGTCTACGTGGAATGTGCATGCTCTCCCTGTGTCAGTGTGGGTATCTTCCAGGAACGCGAGTTTGCTCCTACAATCCAAAGAGATGCAGGCGAGGTGGTTTGGCCAGGCTAAATGTGGGTTTATAGGGATAGGGTAGGGGGCTGGGTCTGGTTGGGATGGTCTTCAGAGGTTCGGTGCAAACCCGAGGGGCCGAATGGCCTCTTTCTGCATTTTAGGAGTTCAGTGATTTTCTACGAGACAGCAAACACTCATGGCCACAGGGGAGTTGAGTTCAGAGGAAAAGATCCACTTCCAGTGAAAGGGCAGTTTTTAAGTTTGTCAAAATTTTCAGACCATCTGAGCTGGAAAGAAGCTTTAACCTATTTTAACAGCTGGAAAGTAGTCAGAGGAAGACAACACTCAGAGAGTTAGCGTGTGTCTCGGGGAGAGTCAGGAATGGAGAGAGCCATAGTTAACGGACGTGCAGAAACACTTGGAACCTTGTCTTCGGCTCAGAACTTTCCTATGTGAAGCCAGAAGTGGTACTTCACTGGAGTTGAGTGTCTGTTAAGGATTTTGCTGAGAAAAGTATTTCTTTTTTTGCTGTTTGTGCTAACATTTTCCAAATTGCCTTGGTGCAAAAGGCTCTCCAAGAGTAATAAGTTTAAAATTAATTTAAGTATATTCACATCCTCATACAGTAACTTCAATGAGAGTCACCAAGATAATCAAATTCCAAAACTGAAACTTGTGGTCCATCAAGCCAGGTTTTACTCTGGAAATTGACTTGCCCAGTATCATCAGCTGGGAACCAAACAACTCCAAGAATACTGGATAAAAGCAAACTGCAAGAATACACCACATTTCCAGAGCAAAGACATACCTGGTCAGAATCCTTTCTTGATTTTGGCTGTGTTTGAGCGAATGTGTTTTCAGAGAGGTGACGTGTGGAAGGATCGCAAAAGAAGAATATCCTCTGAAACAACTTGCAGGTTAAGAAGAATTGCATGCAATTTCAGCTCTCGGTTGAGCACCAATTATAGATTGACGTGCCAGTGCAGTTCTGAGGGAGTGCTGCACAGGTGGATGGGTGGCGTTGCGTCTAAGCTTTGAAGCTGAGACTAATCTGCTTTCTCAAGAGGATGGGACACATCCCATGGTCCTGCTCTGGAGAAGTTTAAGTGAGATGTCCCTGCTGTGCTGTCCAGGATTTATCCCACAGTCAATGCCATTCTTTTTATTTTGTACACTACACAAGCAGGGTTCAGTTGTTCCTTTTAGCACGGGGATGAGGAGTCTCAAGCTGGTAGGTGGTGAGGGGGTTGGGGGAGGCAGAAGAGGGACGTAGGTTGGGGTCGGAATGGTCAGAGGTGTAGTAAGGAGACATGAGAGGGATGCTTGGAAAGAGTAGGTGTGCAGAGAGGAGAGTGAGGATAAGGCGGAAGGAAGAGTTTGGGGCAGGAGAACAAAGGGGAAGGTTAGATGGAGGGGAAAGGCACCGGTGTAGAGGAGTCAGTGGGATGGCACCAATGAGATCTGGGAAAGAGGTAGAAGGAGAGGGGAGGCGGCGAGGAAGACAGGTGATGGGATCTGACAGGAGCGGAGTGAGTCAGAGAGGAAGGAAGGGAAAAAAGCGAGGGGAGAGGCAAGGTACAGGACAGAAGGTACAGTGAAGAGAGAGTGAGAGACAGAAAGATGAAGACAGGGACAATTCCAGAACCACATGGTGTGTCAGGGTTTCTAACAAATGACTCGACCAATCATGAAAACATAAACAGTATGTGTGTTTGAATAGGCCACGAGTCGAACATTAATCAGTTCACTGCCAACTTGGTTCACTCCTTAAATGAGATTCAAACCATTTAAAATGTTTTCAACTCAATTGAATTTCTCCTAATGCTCTATGTTAGGAAATTTGATTTAGTAGGTCCAGATTTCTTCATTGCTGCATAACCACAGGCCAGCTGTATTACTCCACTTTATTGCACGATTTGTTTAAATAAATTCAGACAGAACAGAACTTGTTTGAGGATCACTATAAAATCCCATTTGCTCAACATATGCTGCATGAGAGACGCTTTCAGCTTCCTATCGGCTGTTTATGTGCAGGATTACATTACCCCTGATGGGAATGCATGTTAAGATATAATTGTCCTAATTGGTGCTGCTTCTTCCTCTCAAATCCAATCTGTGGGAAATTTAGTGATTCATGAAGTTTGATTCTGGTCTTTTCTTGTCAGGGGCAACTGGAGGGTGGTGAAAGTCACAACTGCCAGATTTGTGAGTGACACAGACACTCTGTAAATGACTCAAGTGTTTACCTTGTGAGGAGTTTGCACATTCTCCCAGCGTCTGAGTGGGTTTCCTCCGGCTTCCTCCCACAGTCCAGAGATGTGCAGGTTCGGATAGGTTGGCCATGCTAAATTACCCACAGTGTTCAGGGATCTGCAGGCTCAGTGAATTAGTCATAGAAAATGCGGGGTTACAGGGATAGGATAGGGGTTGTGTATGGGTGGGATTCCCTTCAGAGGGTCTGGGAGAAAGACTGGGAGAAAGATAGGGTATCTCCAGGTAACTCCCACTTCATCGGTGTTAACGGGGATACACAACAGACGTTGCATGAATGAAATGCCGGACGGATTTCTAAACTGAAATGTCATCCAACAGGTGACCATGTGAAATGAGGTGTGAGTGCTGTCCCCTGCCCTTTCTCTGTGGGCGTGAGACCAACGGATGGCACAAATAAAGCTGCAAGAATCCCAAAGGTGAGGCAAGGTGAGAAGATGAACATGTTGATGCAGAAGGACGGGGAGGCCAAGCTGGATGAGGCTTGCAGGTTGGAAAACCAAAGGCATACTTAAGGAAACTCATCCTTACAGGCGTAGAATGAGATTTAAGTCATTGATCGACAGACAGGTCGGGTTGGCAAAGAAGTGATGAAGGGTGTCAGAATTTTCACAGGGAAAATATCCAACAAGTTCAACAGCAGACAGGAGTCAATGGGTGAGACTCAGGGACAGACCGCTGAGAGGAGAAGCTGGGAAACGGTCGAGTGCTTGACCATGAGAAACAAAGAACACCTAAAACGCAGAAGCAGGCCATTCGGCCCATCAAGTCTACACCAACCGTCCGAAGGGAATCTCACCCAGACACAACCCCCTATTCTATCCCTGTAACCCTGCATTTTCTATGACTAATCTGCTGCTCCTGCAGATCCCTGAACACTATGGGTAATTTAGCATGGTTTAGATTAGAGTGGTGCTGGAAAAGCACAGCAGTTCAGGCAGCATCCGAGGAGCAGTAAAATTGATGTTTCGGGCAAAAGCCCTTCATCAGGAATAATTTAGCATGGCCAACCCATGCAAACCTCCACAACTCTGGACTGTGGGAGGAAACTGGAGCACCTGGATGAAACCCACGCAGACACGAGGAGAATGTGCAAACTGCTCACAGTTGCTCAAGGCTGGAATGGAACGCATGTCCCTGCCACTGTGAGGCAGCGGTGCTAACCACTAAGCCACTGTGACACCCAGTGACGGTCAAGAAGACTGAGGGATGGAGAGCACAGACAGAAAGGGGAAGGGGAGAGACCAGTGACTCAAATTGTGAAGGTCTTGTGAAGAGTCGAAAGGTTCAAACAAGGAAAGCGATTGTGTCATTAGCTGAGTGGAATGAGGTGAATCCAATCAAGGGCAAGACTACAGATTGTTCAGTTCAAACACGTCTCCTGTGCCTCACCTAACATCACGGGGGAGGTGCCCTTTTAAATCTGAACGAGGAAGAATAAGTGTTGGTCAACTTGTGGCAGACCGCAATGCAGACCACCCACGTACCTGAACCTAATTTACCTGGTTCAACTGTGAGATTGAATGAAGTGACACAGAGCTGTCAGGTCATCCATGTGGGACGAAGAGAAGAAGCAGCGATTATTTTTTTTTTGATAATTCAGAGAACCCACATCAGTCCTGTCTCCAGACTGACTCCGTCACTTGCAAACAACCTCCTCACAGGCTTTCGATTCGTGCCATTTTAACACACTGCTTTCTCAAAATGGTCCTTCCCGCAGCCTGACAGTCCCCACGTCAGTGAGAAAGAAGCATTGCCTGCTGACTCGGATCTGCAATGATGGGCTTTTGGCTCAGCGCAGTCAGAAATATTGCTCAATCCCCCAGCTTAACCCCATCTCACTTCCATCAATGAAACATTTCACCTCGGGTCTCTTGAGCCTCTGCCATGATCTCCATCTCCAAATCCCATCTTCACCCCTTACAGAAATGAAAATACAGCGATTGAAGATGACAAGAGGAAACAGTCCCAAAGGCAGGAAGGGAATGTCACAACAATGGCAGAAACAGAATTTGCTCCATCTCGCTAATGTCTACAAACTACCTCCAAGGGATAGTTCAGCACAGCAATGGAATACTCTTCACTTGTCAAATGGATGCAGCTCCACTTAAGATGTGTGGCAACATTTGGAACAAAGCAGTCCACATTCCATCCAGATATTTCAGCGTTCACTCCTGCCACCACTGACACACAACAGCATCACCGTCGCGTACCATCTGAAGGATGCAATGCAGCAACTCATCAAGGCTCCTCAGTGAGCTAACCTGTGACCCCCACCATCCAGAATGACGCCACCTCCAGACCACACACCATCCATGACTTGGAAGTATATTGACCATCCTTTACCGTCGCAGGGTCAAAATCTCGGAACTTGGCTCCTAACAGAACTGCACATGGACACATACGGCACGGAAACAGGCCCTTTGGTCTAAACTGTCCATGCCGAACAGGAATCCTAAACTGAATCACTCCCATTGGCCTGCATTTGGCCCATGTCCCTCTAAACGTTTCTTTTCCACACACGTGTACAGACATCTTTTAAATGTATTTGTGTCCGCTTCCTCTGGCAGTTCATTCCATACACGCGCCACCCTCCGAGTAAAAAGGTTGCCACTCAGGTTCCTTTTCAATCTTTCTCCCTCACCATAAACCAAAGCCCTCTAGCTTTGGACTCGCCCTGCCCTGGGAAAGAAGACCTCAGCTATTCACCTCATTTGTGCCCCTCGTGATTTTGAGTCAACTCATCAACTCATGCGGTGGGTCAAGGTGCTGCCTCGAGGGCCAATGAATCACAGCCCAGCAGCGAGATCTCTGGGCTACAGGGAGGTCCAGAGTGTCTGGGGCAGCCTTTGAAACACAACAATTGGCCACAGCACTCTTGGGCAGACAGGAGGGATGGCTGAAGGTCAGATGAGGACACAACTGTCCTAGGCACATGTGTCACAGATGGTGTCATCATAGAACGTGGATTTGGTGGCCTTAGATGCACAATATCCATGTGGCTCAGTGGTTAGCACTGCTATCTCACAGCATGAGAGACCTGGGTTCGATTCTAGCCATGGGTGATTACCTGTGTGGAGTCTGCACAATCTCCCCATGAGTTTCCTCTGGGTGCTCCGGTTTCCTCCCACACTCCAAAGATATGCAGCTGGATAGACTGGCCATGCTAAATTGCCCCATAATCCCCTTCCCCAACCTTATCAAAGTGGATTTCACCAGTTTCCTCATTTCCCCTCCCCCCCACCTTATCCCAGTCCCAAGCCTCCAACTCGGCACTGTCCTCTTGACCTGACCATCACCTTTTCCATCTATCCAATCCACCTTCCTCTCCGACCTGCACCTTCTCCCCCCACCTTCATCTACTTGTTGCATTTCCAGCTACCCTCCTCCCCTAGCCCTCAGCTCCCCACCCCCCCTCCCATTTGTCTCTCAGCCCCCCCAGCCAACAAGCCTCATTCCTGATGAAGGCCTTAGACCCGAAACGTCGATTGTCCTGCTCCTTGGATGCTGCATGACCTGCTATGCTTTTCCAGCACCACACTCTCCACTCTGATCTCCAGCATCTGCAGTCCTCACTTTCTCCAGCGTGTCCAGGGATAAGTTCATGAGTGGGGAAGGTTTGGAGGTACATGGTGTAAAGCGCAGGGAAGTGTGACACACTTAGTTTGGGAACATGGTCGGTGTGAACTGGTTGTACCGAAGGGTCTGTTTCCATGCCATATGACTCTAGGGATGCGCAGGCTTGGTGGATTAGCTGTGGTAAATGTGTGCCTCTGGGATGGGGATGCTGTGTCTAGGTGGGATGCCCTTCAGAGGGGTCAGCACAGACACGCAGTGCTGTATGGCCTCTTTCCACACTGTATGGATTCTATCATTTACGTCTATGGAGCAAGAACTGGAGGACAACTAACACGTATGACAATGCATCTGGCTAATTAATATTCCCTTCACCTAAAGGAGGGTATCCAGGCTGTGAAGCAAATGCGGTCTTTCCTCAGCCAGTACTTGTGACACACAATCACTGGATCGACTGATCTCGTGGTCCTGGATTTGAGCTTTGGACACCTGAATTATGACAGCAGTAAGCTCAACACTGTACATCAAAGCGTGTCTTATCTGTTGAAGGAGAACACCTTCAACTGTGCTGATGTATGAGAGTCAGCCTGATCTCTGTAAGATGAGCACACGCATAAATCAGGAGCTCCTGTTCATCTGACCCCAGTCTTTATGGCCAAGTCAAGTCTGACACAAATGGAGGTTATGGCATTGATGAGTAGAAGCCATAAAACAGTATATTTATTCTCCCATTTCCTCTATGCTCATAAATTCAGATTTGTTTTATATTTAGTGAAGACCTGACTTAAATATTACAAAAAAAAAGCAAAAGCTGAAAATACACAGCTGGTCTGTTAGCATCTGTAGGTGGGGAGAGAGAGAGTGAGCGAGCGAGTCGTTTTTCAGATCAATGACCATTCTCGATGACTGATCTATGTCAGCTAGACCCTCTCATCTCAACGCAGCTTCAGAACTCACTCCCCAAGAACAAAGGCAGCAAGAACATTTTGCAAAAAAAATGTCAACAAAATAGAGCAAAATAAAAACACAACGTGCTGGAGAAACTCTGCAGAACATCTGGACAGAGAAACAGAGTTAATGTTTCGAATCCAGTGTGACTCTTGTTCAAACTTTGTGTGTTCAAGGTCGAGTCCTGAACTAGCCAGCCAGCAAATATTGGCTGCCCAACACTGTTTCACTTCTGGTCTCTCTAAACATGTGGCTGGGGAGGTAACTCTGAGATGCCCTGCAGTCACTCATGTTCCATTTACTGGCTGAGGTTAGGCCTGGGGTCATGAGTGGGAGACAGCCCACACCCCTGTCAGTGAACATCCAAAACCCTCATCATGTAATAATGACAGTGGCAAGGGAGGTCACCACTTGAGGTTTTCAAATTCAGGTCCCAGTTTCACATGATCTGACGTCATCATGACATCTTCCACGTTCAGTAGCTACGCTGTAAGATAAAGTTAACCCCTTACTTCAGATAAACAACCAAAGCCATTTCATAGGATTGTGGCTGTGAAACACATAGCCACATAAGGGAGACATCAACACATTTGACCCAAACAGGCTGACTTTCAGAAGCATCTTCAAGGAACGCAGTGAGGCATCGAGGTGAAGGATAAGAAACAAAGAAAATCAGAACAGATAGAGGTCCTTTTTGGTTATTCCGCCATTCCATATGATCTTGGCTGATCATCCAACTCCATATTCTCATCACACTTTGCCTCCATAAGCTCTAAGAGGAACTCCAAACCCCTTTTTGAAAACAGTCAATGTTTCAGTCTCAAATGCTTCCTCAGGCAGAAGATTCCACAGCTCACCATTGTGAAGAAGTTGCACATTGTTAGTCCTAAGTGGTTTTTCATGTATCTTTGGACTGTGACAAAAACAAGTAACAGCTGGCAAAACTCAGCAGGTCTGGCCGAATCTGTGGGGAGAAAGCAGAGTTTACATTCTGAATCCGGTGACACTTCATCAGAACACTGAGTCATCGGACTCAAAATATTAACTCCGCTTTCTCACCACAGATGCTGCCAGACCTGCTGAGTTTTGCCAGCTATACCTTGTTTTCCTTTCAGATCCCCAGTGTCCACAGTTCTTTGTTTTACCTGAGACTCTGACCCCTTGGTCCTAGACTTCCCGTCATCGGGAACATCCTTCCTGCATCTACCCAGTGTAGTCCTGTTAGAATGTTATAGGTTTCTATGAGATCTCCCCTCATTCTAACAAGCTCCAGTGAATGCAGTCCTAGCCAATCCAGTCTGCCTTTGTACATCAGTCCTGCCATCCCAGGGACCTGCCTAATAAACCTCTGTTGCACTTCCCCCACAGCCAGGAAGTCCTTCCTTCAGAGAAGGAGATCGGGAGGGAACTCCAGAGTTCTGCAGGAATGAAGACTGGAGACATACCACAGGCCAGAATTGGAACTGCGCAGAGACAATCAAAGGTCAAAGCTGTCAGCATCTCAGGGTTACAGAGTTTTGGGCACTCTTCACATGATCCTGCAAATGTGACCATCCCCTCATCATTTCCTCCGTCATATACCATTACAACCAAGCTTCACTGCATCATCACTCCCACATCCACAACGGGACTTTGAAAAGGACTCTATGCATACTGGTCAGGAGCAGGACCGGGAATCAGGAACACTGGCTCAATTCTCCTCTCCTGCACATTTAATAATGACAAGTTGGAACATTGGTACAGATATGATATACTGTTAGGTTAGGTTCTTCCAAAAATAGAATCCAGTTCTTTCACAGAATAATATACAGCATAGAATGAAGCTGCTTGGGCCATCAGTCCTGTCCTGCCGACTTGAAAGATCTATTCCATTATCCCAATCCACGTCCAATCCAATCCAAATAGCCCTACAACCTGTCTTCTCTCCTCAGTAACTATCGAACCACTCCTCAGAAAATGTTCTGGAATTTGTTTCTGCGTGCCTTCCCAAGGTCGAGAGCGTGAGTGTGCACCAACACACTTATTTGCGCACTTTTATGAACTTTCACGTTAAATAATGCGTGAGGCTCGAATGTAGAAAGGTAAATGTTATGACAGTTCCTGGAACAGGTCTCCATAAGTTGTAATTAGGAGCTGGAAATTTGCTCAGCCTGCATTAAGTCAGGCATGTTAACTTCATTTGCCAACACTGACACCCACTGCAGAAGCCTCTCCATCAGGCACTCGCTCATAAATAAAGCAAATGGTTATTCTTAGTCCTCATCAGCATATTTACCCACACACGTGGGCACACTGGAGTAAACAGCACTCCTCGCTTCAGGCAGCACAAATGTCAAGCTATAAATTTCAAAAGACCACTTCTTTGCTTGTGAAATTCAAAGTACATCTGATTCCGAAGCCAAGTGTGACAAACGCAAAGCTAAGGAATCCTGAACAATCATTATCTGATAACAAGAGTTGTTGGAATGGTCGGTATAAGGATTTCCTTTTATGATTCAGGATTGATTACAAAAACAAAGTGCAGAAACTACTGCTGGCAATATAAGGGCGTTAATATTTTACACATTTATACATCACCATTTCTATTGTTTTAACAGAAGAATTAATCTGTTAATATTAAATGGGATTCGCTCTTATGGAAATGTTATATCAACATATTAGTAGGTTAAGGGGAGGTCTGATCCAAGTCTGCAAGATGTGACAGGAAATAACAGAGGGCTTCAAGCCACTGATTGGGGATTGTACCACGAGGGAGCTGAGTCTGAGAATTTGGGCCAGACCATCCAGTAGAGATATTAGGAAGCATTTGTGCTCACAAAGGGTGATAAAGGTTTTGAACTCTCTTCCACAAATGGCAGTGGATGATGGATCAGTTGTGAATTTTGAACCTGAAAGGGAGAAATTTTGTTAAGCAAAACAAAAAAGAACATGAGGCAAAGGCAGATAATCTGAGATCAACCATTATCTCATTAAATGACAGAACAGGTTCGAGCAGCTTGAATAGGCCACTCCTGTTCCTCTGTTAACCACCCATTTTCGAATTTTTATTTTCACTACTTCATCTATTAACTTTTGAAAATGAGAATTGTTGGCAAGGTCAGCAATTATTTCCCATCCATGACTGTGTTTCTCAGGTGGCCACCTTATGAGGTATTGCTCTCCACGTGGTCTCAGTTGACCCACTGTGCTTTTAGACAGAGAGCTCTATGGTTGCAATCCTGCACTGAAGGAATGGCGATATACCTTGAACTCAGACTGGTGTGTGGCTTCAACAGGCACTCTGAGGTGATGGCGTTCCCACAGACACCATGCCCTCACCCTTTGAGGTGGCTGGTTTGGCAGCTTGCCAATGAAGCTTTGGTGGGTCATTGCAATGCATCTTGAAGATGGCACACACTCAAATCAAAGAGTAACGTGACACGGGAACAGACCCTTGGTCCAACTTGTCCATGCTGACCAGGTAACCCTCAACTGAACTCGTCCCATTTGCCTGCAGATGCTTCCAGCTAAACCTTTCCTATTCACGTACCTGCCCAAATGTCTTTTACACCTAATAATTGCATCCATCTCCATCACTTCCTCTGACTGCTCATTCCATACACCCAACAGCCTCAATGATAAGGGTGCCTTTGAGGTGCCTTTTAAATCTTTCCCCTCACATCTTAAAGATATGCTCTCTAGTTTTGGACTCCTATAACCTGGGAAAAAGACCTTGTCAGTTCATCCTATCCATGCTCCATCATGATTTTGTAAACCTCAAGAAGCTCAGCCCTCAGCATCCGACACTCCAGGGAAAAATGTCCCAGCGTATCCAGCCTCTCTTCAAAACTCAAACCTTCCACTCCTGACAACATCCTTGGACCATTTCTAGCTGAACAACATCCTTCGTACAGCAGGGCGACCTGACCTGAACACAGCTTTCCAAAAGTGGCCTCACCAATGTCCTGCACAGCTGCAATGTGATGTCCCAACTCCATCATGCAAGGGAGTGAAATTTCAAGGTGGCACTGTGAACATTTAACCATTAATACTGCCAAAACAGATTTTTAAGTCCGAAAAGACATAGCAGTTAAGCAAAGAAACAACAGCTTCATTCCACCCACCCCACCCCCAATCATGTCAGTTGGTCTTGACTCTTCTCAAGCCGACACCCGCAACATAGGTAGATGTTCATCAAGTGTTGCCAAGGAAAGACTACTGAAACCAGGAAATAATGGGACTGGCCTGAACTCATCTTCCATCCCTCAGTGTGTGACTCCAGTTCAGACAAGGACCATCATTTCCAGTTTTATGGTTTCTGATGACAGTATACTCCATCGTGGCTTCATCTGACCTGTCAAGTGGACATCTACATCCAGTGAGCAGATTACATGGTATCTCGATGGCCAAGAGGATGAAAAATTAGAGGTGTTGTTGGGGGAGGGTGGGTGGGTATGCAGGAATGTAGAAGTTGAGGTTAACATCAGACCAGCCATGACCTTATTGAATGATGGAGCAGGTTCGGAGGGCCAATCGGCCTTGTCTTGTTCCTATATTTCTTTCACAACAATGCTGTGGTGGGGTCTTGCTCTAACCAAGTTGAAGTGGAAGGAGTTGGAATAGACAGGACGCATGATTTTCAGAAGTAGACTTGCACAGAGATAAAGATAAAAGAGGTGGTAATATTTCAAAATAAGAAGCAGCTTTTGATGCATGAGGTGCTTGTGGGGTTCCATAAAGGATTGAAAAAGGAGAAAGTGGACTTTCCTCATTCCTGAAGAAGGGCTTATGCCCGAAACGTCGATTCTCCTGTTCCTTGGATGCTGCCTGACCTGCTGCGCTTTTCCAGCAACACATTTTCAGCTCTGATCTCCAGCATCTGCAGTCCTCACTTTCTCCTCCATAAAGGATTGGGTGAGAGAAAAAAGTGAAGACTGAGATTTTGTGCAGATCACTTTATCGTCACATACATGTTCCACAGTATTAGGCTGAAACACATACTTTCTTTCTTCAGAGAGAAGAATGGAGCACACCTGAGAATCCCAGACCTGTGTCAATATCATCTGAACTGTACTGTTCAGGTTAATGTCATGATGCCCGCTGAAATTGTCACTGGACAAGACAGATGCCAGACTGAAACTTGGGCTTGATCGATCATATTTGGCTTTGGTTTTAACAAAGTGGAATCTCACTGAACCATAAGCATGAAAATCTGCATACTTTGCTATAACAAGACAGAAGTTTCTGACCAAAACAAGTGAAGATAAAAAAAAAGTCATTCTTGCAGCATAAATACAAATATTTTCACAAACAACCATACAATTCAGCACTGTGTGGAAACAGGCTATTTGGTTCAAATAGTCCACACCAACCCTCCGAAAGGACATCCCACCCAGAATCATCCCCCTCTCCTATCCCTGTAACCCTGCATTTTCCATGACTAATCCACCTAGTCTTTACATCTCTGGACACTACACCCAACTTAACATGGCCAATCCACCTAACTTGCACTGTGGGAGGAAACCGGCTGACCCTGAGGAAACCCACACAGACACAGGAGAATGTGCAAGCTCCACACAGACAGTTGCCCAAGGCTGGACCTGAACCCAGGTTCCTGGTGCTGTGAGGCAGCAGTGCAAACCACTGAGCCGCCATGCCACATTTTGATGCACGCAGTGAAATTGCAAATCACTCCTCACAAATTTACAAGAAAAGCAGCACCTTCTGCATTGCACCGAAAACACACCTCGTATAATGTCTGAAATCTCTGCTCATTTTGTATTCAGACCAAAGTACTTTTCTCTCACACCTTGACAGTTTTCAGTCATTTATGACTTCAACTTGTACAGTGGAACTACAGAGGGCTTCCTCCTGGATTGCACCTGATCTTAAATGCACTTAGCTTTAAGCAAACTCTTCAAAGTTTAATCCCAACATACCAATCTGAAACTAACACTTACTATCTCCTCCAAGGTAATCAAGTTCACATCCCTCTCAGGAGCACTGGCAGATACAGTCAGGCTATTCCTAGTATTTCTCAGCACTGCTTCAAAGTCTGAAGCAAACTAAATTTTAAAACTTTCCTTCAGTTTGAAAAGAAACAAATACCAGAAATCTTTGGCATGACTGATATTTCTTCATTGCAAAACACTGTGAGGTGAACAAAAATCCTTTGTTTCTGAAACCAAGTCTCAAAAGCCACTTTCGAAGTAATCACCATGGCTACAGAAACGTGTGCAATTATTAACTTCAGGCATGTGCAAAACCCACCTGTGATTAATGCAAAATCAAAAGAAAAACAAACTCACAACAGATTCACAGATCAACACAGCACACACGAGGACCTTCAGCCCATTGAGTCTGTGACGATCCACCTACACTAATCTCACTTATCAACATTTGGCCGATAGCCTTGAATGTTATCACATTTCAATTACTCAACCATGTTTTCTCAAATAATATGAAGAATCAGAATTAGGTTTACAGTCACGTGTAGTACAGTGAAAAGTCGACGAGTCGCCACTTACGGTGCCAATTTAGGTACAAATTAGAATAGTAAAGAAATAATACCTCTAGAGTTACAATCCATCCAACCCTGTCCATGCCAGCACCTAGCCTTTAGTCTGTACCAGGCCATGACTCCAGGTTGCACCAGGCTTCACTTCAATGCTGGGAGACCACTCTGGAATCATCTTGAGGCTGGACATCCACGCTGAGGCCACGCGGGGCCACTGAATACATAAATCGCAGAGTTTTTAGCATATTAAAGATTTCAAAGGATGGTCCATACAGATACATTCTGTATATCAAGCAGGCAGAGGACTGGAATGCTATGCCGCGTCACAGTTGGAGACAGAGCTGTATCAAAAAAGGATCGGTGTGTTCTTTCATGCACAGATCCAGTTAACATTCAAAATATCCTGAAACATCTACTCTCTGAACTGTCGTCACTCTTGTAATAGAAGAAATAAAGCAGCTAGTTAGCGCACAATAGAGAGTCCCACAAACACTAGCCAGCAAACAACCTGACTTGTTTTCAAACTTTTTATGGAAGACAAGAATGCGCCAAGTGGAACTCTTGAGCAGCTCTCTTTCCAAGTTATGGCTGTACAATCATTTACTTCCATCTGGTTGGATGGGGGTTTGAAACCGAACAATGATACACTCACGCAGCACAGAAGACGCCATTTGGCCCATCAGGTCTGCACCCCCCCCTATACGGCACTGAGCCCGCAGCCTTGAACGTTATGATATTTCAGTTGCCTTTTCAATGCTGTCACGTTGTACCATTACATTCAAGGTAATGGGCCTTGTGCAGGAAAGTAGGCAGTAGTGCATTTCTAGCAGTACAGACTTGATGGGCTGAGAGGCCTCTTCTGTACTGTATGATTCGATGATTCCAGTCTTTACTGTCCTCCCAGGCAGTGCATTCCAGATTCTCACCACCTCTGGGTGAAAACAAGTTTGCTCAAACCCCCTTCCCTTCACCTTAAGATTATGCCACTTTGGCACTGACCCTTCAACAAAGGGGAACAGCTGTGTCCCACCCACCCAGTCCACGCCCATCATAGTTTTAGACACCTCCAACAGTTTCCACACCTCAGCTCTCACCACTCTGAAGAAAGCAGCCTGAGCCCGTCCAGCCTCTCTTCATCGTGAGAATGCTCCAGCTCAGGAAGTATCCTGCTCAGTCTCCTCCGCACCCCCTCCAGTGCAATCACAACCTTCCTCTAATGTGGTGACCAGAACTGCACATAGCACTCTAGCTGAAAGGGATGCAAAGTTTTCCTCAGCTCCGACGCAACCTCTCTGACCTCTCTGCCACTCTGGAAAGAGGGAAATGCTGCCTCAGTGATGCCATTGACCTGTCTTGCCACCTCAAAGGACCTTTGGACAAGCACTCAAGATCCCGCTGCTCCACTGAGCTTCCTCATCTTGCTCCTGAGAAGGCAGGGACTGCAGGACCCCCTGAGGGTGCGCCTAGGTCCCTGGAGGGGAGCTTCAAGCCACACTTTCTGACTGGGCTGGAATCAGTGCCGAGTGGAATGACTTCTGTTGTGCCAACGCTCCGTTGGGGATCAGATCATCTCAGACTTGACACCAACAAAGCAGAGAGAAGGTGAGCCCTGCAGATGCTGGAGATCAGGGTCGAAGAGTGTGGTGCTGGAACAGCACAGCGTGTCAGGCAGCATTCGAAGAGCAGGAGAATCAACATTTCCTGAAAAGCTTATGCTCAAAACGTCGACTCTCTTGCTCCTCGGATACTCTCTGACTGGCTGTGCTTTTCCAGCACCACACTCTTCGACCCCACCAAAACACAGCTCAATGTCAATATTTTGCCAATGTTCCACCAGAATACAAACAAATTCACCATTACTGTTGCCATTTTTTGAATTTAGACATGAGATATGAAATGTCAGGAAACTACATATTCACACAAAAAAACACATCTGTTAAAAAACAAACACCGAAAACAAACATTTAACCAAGTTCAAAATTTTCTGCACAGCACTTTTTTTTTGGACTATTTTCTAATCTTTCAAAAGAGAGAGAGGGCAGGATTTTCTCAGTCATTAATATTTGATGCATCAGTATGTGGTTTTGACTCAGTGTTATGTGGGTATGAAATGCCATTTATTCGTTCGAGGCATTCTTGGACAACTGCACTCGGGGGATCCCGATGGAGTGAGACTTTCATCGTTGTAAAACACGTAATGATTCAAGTCAAATGGAGACACAACATTAAGGACATAAACAACAATTTTAACCGAGTGAAAAGCAAGTTTTCAACCGATACTTACTTATTTAAAGGGGAATAAAGAATTGGAACGGCGAGACATTGAACATGTTTGTGAGATCTCAAACTGGATTTAAACATAGAGCTATGTGAGCTGAGCTAACAATGGTTGGAACATGCTTTTGTCTGTGTTCATGGCTCACCAGGCAATTTTGTTGTGACCTTATTTACCTTCCTATCCCCTTTCCCCTCCCTCCGGGTTTTCGGTACATAAAGTAGGGTGTCACTAAGATACAGGACCAATTCAATGCTGGCGTTATGATCCTTTCAGTTGCATGTGAAACTGTGGTTAAGGTCGGTTGTTTCAGGCTGACAATGTGCTACACCAGCGCTGAAAGAAGTTATCAATTTCATTTATCATTTACCCTCCTCAACCAACGTTCCTTGACACATTGCAAATGAAAAAAACAACTGACCTCTGTTGATGGGATCTTGCTGTGTGTGTCAGTGCTGTTCCCGAGTGCTCTGTCTTTTGTTTTGGTTCTTAGTTTTGCATTACTTTGCACAATCCTGCGAATGTTGTCTGAAGTCATTCCTGAAGAAGGGCTTATGCCCAAAACATCGATTCTCCTGCTCCTCGGATGCTGCCTGGCCTGCTGCGCTTTTCCACACCACACTTTTCAACTCTGGTCTCCAGCATCTGCAGTCCTCACTTTCTCCTCACTCAGGCCTCATGTCTGCTCCACCATCCTACAAGATCAGAAGGCTATAAGATCAAGGAACAGAATTAGGCCATTCAGCCCATCAGATCTGCTCCACTGTTGGATCACAGGTGATATGGTTCTCAACCCCATTCTCTTGCATTCTCCCCATAACCTTTGATTCCCTTACCAATCGAGAACCTGACTATCACTGTCGAAAATACACTCCACGACTTGGCCTCCACAGCCCTCGATGGCAATGAGTTCCACGGATTCGCCACCCTCTGGTTGAAGAAATTCTTCAAGTCACTTCTAAATGGTGGTCCCTTCACTCTGAGGCTCAGGTCCAAGACTCGCTGACGAGTGGAGACTTCTCCACGTCCACTCCATCCAGCGTCTCAGTATTCAGTTTCAGTACAGACTCAGAGTTCTCAACCATTCCTTCATCCCTGGAATCATTCTTGTGAACTTGTTCTTCGGACCCCCTCCATTGTCAACACATCATTCTTTTAATCAGGGCTAACTTGATGACTCTAGATGCCCATAAACCCTCAACAACCTTCCAACATTTAAGTATCTAACAGGGAGTAGCACGCAATATGTGACAGCATGATTGTCACTCAACTGTGAGAGCTTTGTTTATGTTACAATTCCCCGTAAGGAGCTATTAACACTGGTAGTAGCCCACATTGTCTCCTTGGAGAATCATGTGGACTAACACGTAGGGACCAACTCCATTACAATGACATTAACAGCTGCATTAATACATTGTCCAAAGTATAAAACTCCGGCAAGCGTCCAACAAATCAAAACTGGGAATTCACTGAAAAGTCTGAAGACTTTCTCCTCTATTCCTCTCTTTGGTGTGATGCTCAAGCTCTGATCGACAGGCTCCAGGTCTCAACTCTAATTGGCACTGAGGTGGTGTATTCTTAAAGCAGGCTTCTCAAATGTGTCAGTATCCTAGCGGAGCATAATCCTTTTCCTCACCAAACATTGCCCTCGCGACTCTAGGAGTCACGAGATACTCCTTAAATGTAGCTGCTGAAAATTTCTGTCTTAAGAATTCAGCACCTAAACAATCTGCCTTAATCCTACCCAAGTCAATTGACAGCCCATCATGTTTCCAGGCTATCAGTGCAAAGCTGTGTAGGTTAGGTGGTTTGGCCATGCTAAATTGTCCATCGTGTCCAGGCGTCTGTAGGCAGTGTGGATCAGCCACGGGAAATGCAGGGTTACAGGATAGGGTAGAATAGGTAGGTCTGGGTGGGATGCTGTTTGGAGGGCCACTGTGGGCCCAATGGGCTAAATGGCCTGCTTCCACACTGCTGTGATTCAATGCTTTCCCAATGGGCAACACAGCTTGAATCTCCAAGGAAACCCCCATCTGCAGTTCAGGAAATTCATGGCCAAATGATAAATGCAAGATGAATTTCTAATCAGCCCTCACAGTCAAGGGAAATACAATAACCCATGTGACAAAAAAGTACACTAAAGAGAAGACACAAGTTGTAAATCTGATACCAAGGTGTCTGCAACACGGAAAGCAGAGTCCATAGCTTTGAGGTTAATTTTAAACTTGACAAAAGAATCATGAGCGGGTGGAATCAGGGTCTTACAGACTCAGGGTTTTAATTTTGTTTTCAGTTGTTGAATTTGGCGTTTTGGAGTTGAAGCTGCTTCCGATTTTTCTTTCTCCTGAACTGGAGTAGATTGCAAATGAGGGAAGTCTGTTTTGCTGTATTTGCCTTTGCCAAGGGTGTGTTTATGGGATGCTGTAACATTGGAACTGTTGGTGAATAGTGGTTAAATAATATGTTAGTTTGTTAAGTTTCGATAAAGTTGAAGTCATGCCAATTCTTTTTATCAGTTTGTGTTTCAACTGTAGTGTGAGAATAAAGTCCGTTCTCATTAAAGGTCAGTAGTTTGGTCAACTGAAATGCATCTGGAACTCTTGCCTTTCGAAAACATAAAAGTCAGGGTCGAAGTTATCTCTTTGATACATTTTGATGGGGTTTGGTTTGGTTTCGTTTCTAACACCAATAAGACACCACTATGGAAAGTGAGGATTGCAGATGCTGGAGAGTCAGAGTTGAAAAGGGTGGTGCTGGAAAAGCACAGTAGGTCAGGTAGCATCCGAGGAGCAGGAGAGTCGATGTTTCAGGCAGAAGGCCGACATCAGGAATGTGATGATAAAGGGCTTATGCCTGAATCGTCGACTCTTCTTCTCCTCAGATGCTGGCTGACCTGCTGTGCTTTTCCAGCGCCATCCTTTTCAACACCACCACAATGGATGCTGGTTTGCTCAACCTGAACCTCAACCTGAGCTACACATCTTCTCCAAACTCACTACCACCACTATCCAATGAACTCAACCCACAGTCACAACTCACAAACGTTACCTTATGCCATGTTTCACAGTTGCTGACATCCCACCATGAGCAATCAGCTTCTGCACTCAGGACAAAACAGTTGCAAAGGACAAAGACAATGGAAATGGAAAAATTGATTTAATTCAACCAACCAGAGAGTCCGCCCTCTGTCAAACCAATCACTCTGGTTTCAAAATCATTCAGCCAAACATCCCTCCAAAAACACCTGGAGCCATGCCAGATCTAGCCCACATGGGAAACCAGATCCACTGTCATGCGGTTGATTCTTCAACTGCTGTTGACCCTTGAACTAACTCCATCAACTGACTTGATGGGCAAAATGAACAGGCGGGAGGCTGGAAGAATACAGCAAGCCAGGCAGCATCAGGAAGTAGAGATATCGATGTTTCAGATGTCACCCTTTTCCAGGGCTAGGGGTGGATGTGGGGGGGGGAACGGCAGATAAAGGGGGTGGCGGAGGCAGGGTGGTGAAGTGGGGATAGGTGAAGACAGGTAGAGGGTACAACCTGGTTGGTCAATGGGAGGAATGAATCTGGTTGGTAGCAGGGAGCAGTGGAAGGGATGGGGAGAGGTGGGGAAATTATTTGAAATTGGAGAACTCAATGTTGAGTCCTCCGGGCAAAAGGACATTCAAAGCTAGAGTCCAGTATAAGCTATTCTTTTTGAGTAATTAAATCACATAAATTTAACTAATTCTTAACTACATTGTATTTAACTCACTATTCTGAGTTGTTACTCTCTACGCTGTGAGCATCATGACTTGAACATTAATACTACCCAACACGTAACGAACTGTCTACGTTTGTTGTGATAATTTTCATCTCCTTTCAGCTCCAAACTCAGGGTCTTCTCTTCACCACGCTGGGCCTTGAGTTGTCATCCTGATGTTTTCAATGTCCTTTCATTTCATATGTGTCATTTCTTCCAACCTTCCAGAATGTTCCACAATGGATCTCCACCGCGGAGCCTCTCAGCTCTGACATTCCAAGAGTTGTGAAAACAGGAGGCAACTGCCTTCCATGGATCATCTTTGATGAATTATTTTGCCCCTGTTTGCAACCACAGTGAACCGAAGCAATGGGTATCTGCCCAGTTCAGCTAGTTCTACATTGTCCTTTCACACAGCAAGCTGGACTGGTCTTTATGGAAAACTCTCAATTTCCTGTCCTGCAAATTAGGCTTCAGCTCTGTTCACCATGCAGTCACGCTGTCCTCCAAAATAATCATGCAAGTGTCTCAACAAATTGGCCGGGAAATGTGCTAACAGTGAGGACTTTGACAGCAAAGAGAGGCAGCCCATGAAGGAACAAAGAACATAAACAACCTGCTATGATTCCTAAAACCCTTGATAGTCAAGATGCACGAGAGGACATAGGAATGACAAGGTCTGTGGAGGCAACCAGAGAACGGTGACAATATCCCCTCTGTGAGACAGGGCTGGAGATGGGTAAGAGGGGGAGTGATGGTGCCACACATCAGTAACATCTCAGTGTCAAATAACACACAAGTACTCTAAAGACCAGCTGTTGCCCTGGGAAAAGGGGATTTAAAATGCACCAAGGCAGTTACCCTACCTACATGCGACTCCAGTCCCACACGCACGTGCTCACCCTCGCAATTCGTTCAGTCCGAGAGAAATTGGAGAAATGCAGCAACAGCCAGTCACACCCAGACCCCACAAAATAATTTGTAGCCAGACAGTCTACGTGTCACATCATACCATAACCTGAGTAATCACACTGCGCTTGACACCTTGGCTCTGTTTCTCTCTCCACAGATGTTGCCAGACCTGCAGAGTTTCTCTGACATGGTCTATGTATTGGTTTCAGGTTTCCAGCATTCGCAGTGCTTTTTTTTGCTGACACTATGTTGTGAAGTAATGGGGGGGTAGGGCATGTCTTGTTGAATGACAGAGCAGACTTGAGGGATTGAGTGTCCTTCTCCTGATCCTATAACTTGAATTCTGTGGCATATGGTCCACACCCAATCATGGTGCAGGGAACAGCCTACGTTCGTCATAGTCTCAGTGGTGCACTGTTCTTTAAACTATGTGCGTGGAGGAGCATTCACCCAACCTCAGGAAAGTTCATGGTATTTGGATGTCTCTCACACACGCGATCAGTTCTGAAGGTCTGGCTGGGTCCGATTCACCGAACCCTCTTGCACTTGCTGTTTCCAGCCCCGAGTCCAGGAGTTGAGGTCTTAGTCAGGTTAATTTCCACCCACTATTCAGCCGTCCACATTCAGCTGCTAGAAGCTTCTGTTGACCAACTCAGCTTTGCTTCACCTGCCAAGTTACTCACCAAGCCTCTTCGCCCAAAATGTCTTTGAACAAATTCACACTCGACCATTTTTGCCATGTACCAGTCAGAAATTTATGCCATGTTTCTTCGAAATCATTTCATATTTAATATGAATCGCTTTCCTCTCCCTGACATCTACTTGTCAATTGTTGAAGGGCCAGAGATGAATTTCAAATGCTAAAATGTATTTAAACTGCAGAGAAGTAATTAGTTGGGATAAACAGAAAGATATCTTGAATAATCGCATTGTCCTATCAAAGTAAAAATGGCATTAAAAACTCCCCTCTGTGCTGGGAATCCATTTTCAGCAAATCATTCAAACTCTTGTGAAATAAGGCAAACATTTCTCCCAACCATGGGTATCTGTAAACACACTGTCAACCCATCTAAAAGTACAGATAGATTTCACATGCTGTGCTTTCTTAAACGAATCATCTCCTTCCTAGTTCTGGCCAGTGAAAATCATGCGACTCTGAACTGTTGACATTTCTGCACAGCGATCTCACTGTGAAGTTCACTCTGGTCTTCTTGACAAAACTCATACTCGTCATAAACATTGTAAGGGCATCATACAGCACAGAAAATGACTCTTCAGTCCAACTTGCCCGAGGTTTCCCAAACTAAACTAGTCTCATTTGCCTGCATTTGGCCCAGATCCATCTCAACCTTTTGAATTCATATACCTATACAAATAACTTTAAATGCTGTAACTGTAGCTGCATCTGCCAGTTCCTCCGGCAGTTCATTCCATATACAATCCACCGTCTGTGTGAAAATGTTGCCCCTCAGGTCCCGTATAAATCTTTCTCCTCTCACCTTATAAAAATGCCCTCCAGTTTTGAACTCCCCTACCCTGGGGAAAAGACCTTTGTTACTCACCTCATGTATTCCTCTCATGATTTTGTGAACCTCTATAAGGTCACACCTCAACCTATCCCAGCCTCTCATTATAACTCAAACCCTCAAACTTGTAAATCCTTTCTGCACCCTTTCAAATCTAATAATATCTTTCCAATAGCAGAGCTATCAGAACTGCAGAGAATATTCTAAAAATGGCCTCATCAACATCCTGTGCAGCCGCAACATGACATCCCAATTCCCTGCTGTGACCAATGAAGGCAAGTATACTAAGTGCCTTCTTCGTCCCCTGTCAACCTGTGATACAACTTTCAAGGAACTATGGACCTTAATCCCTAGGTCTGTGCAAGACAACACTCATCAGGGCCTTAACATTCAGTGTTTAAGTCCTGCCCATGTTCATTTTTCCAAACAGCACAACCTTGCATTTATCTAAATTAAACTCCATCTGCCACAAGATGATTACTGTATTTGAATATGGCTCTCACAAATGCTTTGGTTTTACCCAATGGCCATTCCACCCCTTGCGATCTATACCCCCTTGCGATTGCATCATTTCCAGACATCCTTTCATTTGCTACATTACAACTTGGCAATGTTTGGCGAAAGCTTTGACAGGGACAGTGTAGACAGTCTGTCTAGTTTAGAATGTGTGTCTCGGAAGCGTTTGTTGGGGATACAAAGAGGGTCTTTTTCGCGACATCTCATCAGTGCTGTACCTGGTCTTGGAGTGGGGACAGGTTTGAGGAAGCCCCACTCTGTATTTCAGCCCAGCTCAACCAGTCCCCGAGAGTGCTTGATGGAGCAGCTGGGGACAGGGCTTTGTTACACATGATCCCTGAAGTTCACCTGATGGTTCTGAACACTGGATGAAATTATGAGCAAAGTACTGCATTCCTCAATATTAATATCCACAACTTTCCCCAAAAAATTTTTTAAAATTGAAACTTTAAAATAAACAGTCGATACTGCAACAAATACATTGAACCTGAATATAGAATTCTAAAAGAAATGATCATTAATTTGCTAACATATGCAATAAGAAACAGATTTTGAAAACAGAAGTCACAGTGGCACTTCATTATTACCTGCCATGACTTAATTTTCTTTTTCTTTCATATTCCATCAGACTCATCCATTTGTTATTATTTCCACACTTCGCGTGTCCTTGTCTTGTCTCAGAGCAAGACTGATGAACTGATGCCAATTACTGTCAACTCCATTGACGTCTTTGACTTGTGATCAGTGTCCACTGGGACCTTGCTTGAAACAGGCCACCTCGTTAAACTTCAAGTACAGGAGCTGTCAGGAGAGAGACAGCATTCACTTTCATTGAGCCTCGGGCCAGAGCCCAGGAGCGCAAGAAAAGGAACCACTACCACGTGGGTAACCTTGAGCAACATTCATTCAAATGAGACTGTTCCTTCCAGGTTCAGCCCAGAAGCGTTACAATCACCAAACTCAGGCTTAATGACCTTCACCAAGTTATTTGAATGGTGGGAGGGGGGCTGGTGAAGGCTGTCTCAATGTTTGAAAGCACCAAGCATAGTCTTGCAGAAAATATTTCCTCAGTCATACAGTTTTTTTGTCACACCACCTGCTTCAACAATGGGGGAGTTAGAGTCATAGAGCTGTACAGCACAGAGACAGAGCCTTGGGTTCCACTCGGCCATGCCGACCAGATATCTTAAATTAATCTCGTCCCATTTGCCAGCCCTCTAATCCCTTCCTATTCATATACCCATTCAGATGCCTTTTAAATATTGTAATTGTACCAGCCTCCACCACTTCATCTAGCGGCTCATTCCATGCACGCACCACCCACTGCATGAAAACGTTGCCCCTCAGGTCCCTATTAAATAGTTCCCCTCTCATCTTAAACCCATGCCCTCTAGTTCTGGACTTCCCCAACCTGGGGAAAAGACACTAGCTGTATTCTCAGTTCCTGTTGCTCTGTTATGAACAATTTGTCACTCTCTCAGTACATTTTCATTGTATTGGGACCCAAACTCTGTCACCCTTTCCTTATCCAGCTCAAAACGTTGGCTGCTTACCCCCTTTCCTGTCAATCTTAATTCTCTGAGAATTCAGCATGGATCTGCTCCATGACCACCTCCTCGTGCCTCATCTCAAGCCCTAGCCTATCTTGCACAACCTCGGGTGGTGTCATGGGTTCAGAGCTCCTGTCCTTCAAAAGAAAAGTGCAAAAACAACCCTTCTTGAAAAGCTGCAGGTCTCTTCTCGCAAGTAGCGAAATTTAGCAGAAATATTAAAAAATAAATAAAACATCAGGCAACCTGGTTAAATAATTCACAAAATCTATTTTATTTTGATGTGGATTCCTTGCAGCGCTGTCACTTTGTAAATAAAAGATGCAGCTTCTGACAACATCGCACTGCAAATGTACTTCTGGTCTTCATTCTCATGTCCTGTGGGATGCATTGCCATGATCCTGGCTTCTGTACACATCTGACATTTGCTCAGAGACAGTAGCCTGCAAGGGTTGTTGGAATCTGAAGAAGATCCCCAACTTTGATTCACTGTTTCCCCTTGGCCAAAGGTTGCCTGCCTAATTACTGTGGCATAGCTTCAGGGCTTAGCGCTCACCGACAGGGCAAGAAATCTGATTCCAGCAGCTCAAAGCCACGGCAACGTAGTCCCCACGTACCATCAGTGATGGAGCCATTGTGGCCACTGATGAACCAGCTCCTCACGAGAGCTGCCAGCGTCCCAGTGGCTGTCCTCGATCCTTCTGATACCGGAGAGGGTTGAGGAGGCTGGAGTTGATGCCAAGGAGCTGCACACCAGTGAGTATAAGCAGCACAGCGTGAGCAGAGTTCATTCAATCCAAATGACACCAGACTCCGCAACACTCAATGAGAACTTTCTGGGGGCTCTCACGTGTGCACATGGACATGAACACATGAAAAAAAGAGACATGTCATGACCTAATCTAACTATAAATCAGACCCTGAGGGATCTATAATTCATACTCAGTGTTGCTTCACCTGGTAATGCATAATAAATGGTATTACTCTGGATTCTAAACCCAAAGACAGCCCTTGACTTTACCTTCTTTTCAACCAGACTCTAAAAACCCCAAAAGTCATGGTGTGGCTTTGAACTACACGGTAAGAGATGAGCATTTTGGAGGGAGGGATGTCCTCATTGTGCTTCCCAAGTGTCTTCGCAAATTCTCAAATCTGTGCAGTTACATTGAGCAGTTCATTGGGCAGGATGTTTGTGGGCCAGAGGCAAGTGGCTATGGGGGAAGTTAGCCTGGAAATAAAACAGTCTTTCCGAATGTCATTAAAAGGTGGGACCTTGAACAATATTGCACTCCTGCGTCTCTCAGTTCACCGTAAACCTTCAGTCACCCATCTCCAACTCAGGTAAAGATGCTACGCAAGTTGAAAATGGTGAGCAAGCACTCATTTATCCTGATATGCTGGATGGGAACAATACTGAATCTATTCTCGCAGTGAAACAGTTTCCACTTAAACTTTGCTTATGTTTTGTGGATTAGGTCTGATTAAGTCTAAATTCATGAGTTGAGCCCTATTCCTCTGCTGAAATTCAGGACCAACACTGTTTATGTGCATCTATGGACATCTTGGTGTCTCTGGGTTACATGTCAGGTTGTCCTGGTTAATCTAGGTCAGATGCTGAAGTAGCAACCACTGGTGACTTCTGTTTGGGGCAGACCGGTGCCATGAAATGCCTTCTTCCTGCTGGTCTCTAGCCTCCCTAGAATCTCTGTGAAGAATGAACTGAAAATCTGTCTCGGCAAAACAGGCACGTCTGAGGTACCAAGCTAAGGTTCACGGTAGCCAGGTAAATATATATACTGGGTTGCACGAACCCTGAAGCACATTAACCGTAACAAACTTGAGGTAGGGAAAACATGTCTGTCTCTCCAAAGAGAGTGCCCAACAGCCATTCCCTCCAAATGTAACTCTCTGAATGCAAGTGGCAAAACAGCCATGTACCATCCAGTGACTGTGTGACATCGCAGAATGGCTGGAGGTTCTACTCAGGGATTAGGTTAACACTTTCACAGCCATTTTCTACTGGAACTTTTAGTTCATGTGGGTGTCATTGGCCGGATCAGCATCTATTGGCCATCCCTAATTGTCCAGAGGATTGGTAAGAGGCAAATCCATTGTTGGGGGTTGGAATCACATGAGGTCCAGACCAGGTAAAGACTGCACTTTCCTCCCACAAGGGACATGAGTGAACAAGATGGATTTTTCTGACATCAGACAATGGTTTCATGGTCATCACGAGATTCTGAACTCTATATTGTTGTTTAATTCATGGTGAGATTCATGTTGGAGCTCCTCATTACCTGGGTCCCTGGACAAACAATCCAGTGACAATACCTCTGTGCCATTGCCTCCTCCCTTAGACAATAGTCTTTGTCGCCTGGCTGGAGGTTTCCATGCAAGGATGTCACAGTGCAGATTGGTGGTTTGTTGGTACCTCACTTGGTTAGTGCAAGGTCTACCTTGGTTCAATCAAGACAGTGGTTCGATCCTGAGACTGATCTGAGTGAATCGACCTCAGGAGGTTTTGGAGCAACTGAGTTGAGCAGCATGAAGTCAGGGCAGCAAAAGACCACATTTCGAATGGGGTCATGCAAGAGCCAAGAAGCTGTTGCTTCCTCCTGTCAATGTTTACAGAATCTCAGCAAGGAAGTCAGAGCCCATAGAAGAGGTGCTCAAATTGTATAGGAGTGGGTCGGGGTGGGGGACACCTTGCGATCAGGATTTTGACACGCAATTTCCACCTTCATTTAACAATCATGAAGCTAATTTCATGCTGTTATAACCTAAACCAGGGTTGTTGCTTCCACAATATTGCCAAGCCCCAAGTGACTATCATTAACCTTCGTAAATTCAACTCTCATAAGAAACGTTTAATGCTGTTGTAACCAAGAGCAGTTCATTATAGCTGCTGCTCCTCTAAATTGCTTTCCTTGTTTAAAAAAAAATCAGGGATCATGAATAATTCAAAGACAGGGGCCGCAGTGAATGCTTCTGACATGAAATATTTGTGGCCCAGTAACATTTAATAAGGGGGAAGAAAAATCAAACTGGTTGAGCAGAACAACCTGCAAATTCAAGGCTTAAGCTTTCAGAATTTTAGACTCGAGTCCATTCACCATCCTCCTTGCTGAAGGACATGCACTATTCCTGCCCCAAACACCGATGTGTTGTTGTGTAACAGGAAGCCCCCATCCAAGTTATATCACTGCTTGCCTCAAGTATTGGAGCTGATTCCACCTTGGTACACACTTTCACATGTACCTGGAGATCGTCACTGTTGCTCAACCAGAGACTGTTCATAGAGTCTGAAACAGACCCTTCGGTCCAATGGTCCATGCTGAACACAATCCCAAACTAAACGAGACCAATCTGCCTGCTCCTGGCCCACATCCCTCGAAACCTTTCCTATTAGTGTAGTTATCTAAGTGACTTTTCAACATTGTAATTGTGCCCACATCCACCACTTCCTCAGCAACTTCAGACCACACGCAAACCACCTTCTATGTAAAAATTTGCCTCTCATGTCTTTTTTATATCTTTTACCTCACTTTAAAAATATGACCCCTCATCTTAAAATCCCCCCTCATCCTGGGCAAAGGACATCTGCCATTAATGCTATCTGTAACCCCTCATTACTTTGTAAACTTCTATATGATCGCCTCTCAACCTACCATGCCCAACTGAAAATAGTCCCAGCTTATCCACACTTTCTTTACAGCTCAGACCTTCTATACCCGGCAACATCCTGGTAAATCTCTTCTGAACCCTCTCCATCTTTATAATATCCTTCCAGTAACTGGGTGACCAGAACTGGACACAATATTTCAAAAGAGGCATCGCAGGTGTCCTGAACAACTTTAATATGACAGCCCAAGTCCTGTACTCCAAGATCTGACCGATGAAGGCAAGTGTGCTAAACACTAAACACTTTCTTAACTACTCTGTCATAAAAAAACAGGAGAACTCCCAGCTTCCATATTTTTTGGAATCGAGAGGAGAGAGAGAGAGAGAGAGAGAGAGAGAGAGAGAGAGAGAGAGAGAGACATGGTGGTCCAGTGGTTAGCACTGTTGCCTCACAGCGCCAGGGACTTGGGTTCATTTCCAGCCTCGAGCGACTGTCTGCGTGGAGTTTGCACACTCTCCCCGTGTCTGCGCGGGTTTCCTCCTACAGTCTAAAGATGTGCAGGTTAGATGAATTGGCTATGCTAACTTTGCCCATTGTGTTCAGGGATGTGTACGTTAGGTGGATTAGACAGGTGTAAATATAGAGTCATAGGCTCCATGTGGGATATGTTTCAGAGGGTTGGTGTGGACTTGCTGGGCTGAAGTGCCTGTCCCCACACAGTAGGGATCCCATGATTATATTCTATGACAGTGAAAGAGCGAACGCTAGCTCACCGGACCAAGGTTTCCTCTGGCTGGTCCGGTTTCCTCCCACAGTCCAAAGATGTGCAGGTTAGGTGAATTGGCCATAGTGCGAGGTGCGTTAGTCAGAGGGAAATGGGTCTGGGTGGGTTACTCTTCAGAGGGTCGGTTTGGATGGGCGGCACGGTGGCACAGTGGTTAGCACTGCTGCCTCACACCTCCTGAGACCCGGGTTCAATTCCCGCCTCAGGTGACTGACTGTGTGGAGTTTGCACGTTCTCCCCGTGTCTGCGTGGGTTTCCTCCGGGTGCTCCGGTTTCCTCCCACAATCCAAAAATGTGCAGGTCAGGTGAATTGGCCATGCTAAATTGCCTGTAGTGTTAGGTTAGGGGTATGGGTGGGTTGCGCTTCGGCGGGTCGGTGTGGACTTGTTGGGCTGAAGGGCCTGTTTCCACACTGTAGGAAATCTAATCTAATAAAAGGAAGTGAGCAGATCAAGCCAGCAAGTGGCAGGAGTAAAGCTGGGGCTGATACCAGCCCATCTCCTTGTAGCCCCCATTCTCCCCAAGTGGTGCGCAAAGGAACTCAAAGTCTACTGGTGAGCTGGTGCAATGGAACACATCCAAAGGAACACACCCATTGTGAATTATTAAACCCCTTCTGAATGGGATGGTCAAGAAAAAAGAAACAGTTAGAGAGAAGTTGGGGAATTCTCGAGGATGTGAAAGAAATGATACAAATGCACATAGAGTCACAGAGATGAACAGCATGGAAACAGACCCTTCGGTCCAACCCGTCCACGCCTACCAGATATCCCAACCCAATCTAGTCCCACCTGCCAGCACCCGGCCCATATCCTTCCAAACCCTTACTATTCATATACTATCCAAATGCCTCTTAAATGCTGCAATTGCACCAGCCTCCACCACATCCTCTGGCAGCTCATTTTATACACGTACTACCCTCTGCGTGAAAAAGTTGCCCCTTAGGTCTCTTTTATATCTTTCCCCTCTCACCCTAAACATATGCCCTCTACTTCTGGACTCCCCAACCCCAGGGAAAAGACTTTGTCTATTTACCCTATCCATGTCCCTCATAATTTTGTAAACCTCTATAAGGTCACCCCTCAGCCTCCGACGCTCCAGGGAAAACAGCCTCAGCCTGTTCAGCCTCTCCAGCCTCTCCCTGTAGCTCAGATCCTCCAACCCTGGCAACATCCTTGTAAATCTTTTCTGAACCCTTTCAAGTTTCACAACATCTTTCCGATAGGAAGGAAACCAGAATTGCATACAATATCCCAACAGTGGCCTAACCAATGTCCTGTACAGCCGCAACATGGCCTCCCAACCCCTGCACTCAATACTTTGACCAAAAAAGGAAAGCATAGCAAACGCCTTCTTCACTATCCTATCTACCTGCTACTCCACTTTCAAGGAGCTATGAACCTGCACTCCAAGGTCTCTTTGTTCAGCAACACTCCCTAGGACCTTACCATTAAGTGTATAAGTTCTGCTAAGATTTGCTTTCCCAAAATGCAGCACCTTTCATTTATCTGAATTAAACTCCATCTGCCACTTCTCAGTCTATTGGCCCAACTGGTCAAGATCCTGTTGTAATCTGAGATAACCCTCTTCACTGTCCACTACACCTCCAATTTTGGTGTCATCTGCAAACTTACTAACTGTACCTCTTATGCTCACATCCAAATCATTTATGTAAATGACAAAAGGTAGAGGGGGCCCAGCACCAATCCTTGTGGCACTCCACTGGTCACAGGCCTCCAGTCTGAAAAACAACCCTCCACCATCACCCTCTGTCTTCTACCTTTGAGCCAGTTCCGTATCCAAATGGCTAGTTCACCCTGTATTCCATGAGATCTAACCTTGCTAATCAGTTTCCCATGGGGAACCTTGACCAACACCTTACTGAAGTCCATATAGATCACATCTACTGCTCTGCCTTCATCAATCTTCTTTGTTACTTCTTCAAAAAACTCAATCAAGTTTGTGAGACATGATTTCCCACGCACAAAGCCATGTTGACTATCCCAAATCAGTCCTTGCCTTTCCAAATACATGTACATCCTGTCCCTCAGGATTCCCTCCAACAACTTGCCCACCACCGAGGTCAGGCTCACCGGTCTATATCTCCTGCATTTCTCTACCTCAAAAACACAACCTGTCAAATAAAACTGTTGGATGCGCATTTGCTAATAAATCCCCAGTACCAATTTTCCTTCACAAGACGCCCTCAACAGTCACTGATTGGCCTTATGACAGAAGAGAAAGAGAAACGTAGGTGACTGTTTAGTCACACAATGACAGCCTGAACTTAGTTCAACTGTAACAAAAACTCACATTGGAGCAGCTGGGTGCCCTTGATGGTTACTAAGCTTGTGCACAGTCCATTTCTGTTTCTACCAGGCTTCCTCTTCACCAATTTTCACCAGTTCGTGACCCTGCACACCCTGCAGGTCATGAGCTTTCTTGTTGTCTGCACAATTTTAGGCAATGCATTATACTGCACACTTCTGAGTCCAGTCCGCCACCTTCCGGCACAGCCATTCACTTCATCAATGGTTTGTGGGTG
This sequence comes from Chiloscyllium punctatum, assembly GCF_047496795.1. NCBI lineage: Eukaryota > Metazoa > Chordata > Chondrichthyes > Orectolobiformes > Hemiscylliidae > Chiloscyllium > Chiloscyllium punctatum. The sequence continues at coordinate 13,161,329 of NC_092773.1, forward strand.
CTGGGACTCAGCAGTTGGATTCACTTCTCTTGGAGTGTTCTGTTCGGCACTCTGTATGAATTTTCTTCATGTCCTCAGTCAGCAGAACGAAGCAGCACCTTGCGTTAACGCAGTAAGGGCCAGGGCAAGCATTGTCAAAACACCAACGGTGAGTGACACGCAACTTGCCTCTGACTGACTATTGGCACTTCCTGTGCCAATGCTTACATCACCCCTCTTTAACACAGGAACGAGACATGGTGACGTGACCTTGAAGGATCTAGCAGAACACTTGTCTCGGCTCACTGCAAAATGCAAACGTCACATTTACGGGCACAACACCTGGGCTTATATCAGACCGCCTGGTTGCAAATGAGTGAATCAGGTTTCAAGATAATGAACTGGACTTGCGGTCAATATTCTTGGGGTTACCATTCACCAGAAACTGAACTGGATGCCACATAAGCACAGTGGCTACAAGAGTAGGTCAGAGGCTAGCGATACTGCAGCGAGTAACTCATGTCCTGACTCCTCAAAGCCTGTCCATCATCTGAACAGCGTAAGTCAGGAATGTGTCATGGACCAAAGCATATCGCCTCATAATATGTTAAAAATACAGCCCAGACCCTAAGTTGGTCTAATTTTAAAGACAGATGTGATGCAACTGGTCAAACTACTCAATGTTAAGCAAAACACCATTTATTTAAACACTGGAATTAAAATACAAGCGAAAGAAAGAGGAATTTAGAATAACTTAATTATTGGAAAACTTAACCAAATAATAGATACAGCACCAATTACTAATTAACTGTTCCGATATCGTGACATCCCATAAACAAGGGGAGGCAATGGCCTAGTGGTATTATCGCGAGATTGTTAATCCAGAGACCCAGCTAATGTTCGTGGGTTCGATTCGCACAACCGCAGATGGTGCAATTTGAACCCAGTTAAATCTGGAAGAGTCTAATAATGACTATTGGAATCCATTGTTGATTGTTGGAAAAACTCATCTGGTTCACTAATGTCCTTTACGGAAGGAAATTGCCATCCTCACCTGATCTGACCTCCATGTGATCCCAGATCCACAGCAATGTGTTTGGCTCTGAACTGCCCTCTGGGCAATTAGGGATGGGCAACAAATGAAGGCTTAGCCAGCGACACCCACACCCCTTGAGTGAATAAATCAAGGGACTCATTGGCAACAAGGCAAACTCAGACAAAGATTCTTACATGTATTTCTCCAAACCGGGAGGAAAGCACATCAAGTGAAAATTCAGAGAAAGCAGCTGCCAGGAATCATTCACTGAATCTCTCATATCTTCTGAGATCCAAACAGCTCAAGACTGCTACAGCTAAAACAAAACTAGAAAGCCTGGTCTGAGAGAGCTGGCCAAACCCATTCAGACTGTTTCCATTGTTCCAACATTGAAGAAAACCTTAAGGCCTGACACGTTGTTCATTTAAGCCATTCTCCAATAGCCAGTTTGGCATCTCTGCCTTTACAACCTTACTTCAAACAAAAACCCAAGGCAAAATGACTTTGCCTGGATGGGGGCAGCTCCAACAACACTCAAGCAGCTCGGCACCATCCAGAACACAGCAGCCCTGTGCACATTCACTCCATGCACCACCCACACACAGTGGCAGTCGTACTATTTACAAGTTGCAGCGCAGCAAACTGCCGTGGCTCCTTCGACATCAGCTTCCAAACTCGCAAGGGTAAGGCCAGCACACATGAGGGGACACTACCCCCGCCCCCCTGCAAGCACCCCAGCCAAGTTGGAAAAGTATCACTGTCCCAACAACATGACCAGGTAAAAACGGTGAAGGTAACTCCTTGACAGATCGGTGCACCCACACATCACCGGGACAGTGCCAGATTAAGGTACCAAAATCTTTTCAAGGGCTGATGGAATGGACAACGAACAATGGATTTGCCACAATGTAAAGAAAGCAACAGAACTCATTTGATGAAAACACAATCCACGGGAAAGAATAAACTGACAGCTTGTCCCAGAACCTGTTGATCTGTAACAATAATTGAATCAGATATTCAGACCCTTGATTCAACAGCTAATGGGTTCAGTGAAAACCTAAGTCCAAGTGTTAATTTAATCACAGCAGGTCTTCATTCCTTCAGCTGGAACCACTGCAATTAAATTACATGGAAAATTTCCCAAAGAACTCCGAGAGGCTGATGTTATTTTTTTTCACGATGCACAAGATATCACCTTCTAAGTTTTGAAGGGGCAAAAGTATTTAGAGTTTTTCTTTCCATAATTTGGTCCTGTGCAAGGAACACAGAGTGGAATCCCATGGAGAATAACAAAAAGATAAGGTTCATCCATGATCAGAGACTAGTGGCCTCCATTAAAGAGTCCTTTCCTTCCAAATTTCACCTGTCCACATCTCTCAATTTTTCTCTCTGCCTCTCACACACCCACTGACTCTCAAACACAACAAATAACTTGTATTGGAAAACCCTCAGGTTGGTCATCATAGAATCTCTGCAGTGTGGAAACAGGCCATTTGACCCAACAAGTCCACACTAACCCTCTGAAGAGTAACCCTTCCAAACCCATTCCCCTACCTTATTACTCAACATTTACCCCTGACTATAGCACCCAACCTTACACATCCCTGAATACTATTGGCAATTTAGCATGGCCAATTCACCTGACCTGCACATGTTTGGATTGTGGGAGGAAGCCGTAACACCCAGAGTAAACCCACACAGACACAGAGAGAATGTGCAAACTCAACACAGTCGCCTGAGGTTGCAATCGAACCCAGCTCTGTGGCGCTGTGAGGCAGCAGTGTTAACCACTGAGCCACCATTCCACCCACCAAATTGTCTTTAGATTTGACCAAAGATACTGTTATTCGCGTTGCAAAGTTCAATCAAACACATTCAGAGCACAGGCACAGATGGGATACAGAGTAAAGCTTCCTCCACATTGCATTTTACATGGACAATGAATGGTTTCTGTTTTGCCCTCAAGGATCAGTACCATATGCTGTTGTCCATCCTGATCCACCATGAAATAGGCTGTGGTGTACAATCACAGGCACTCTGTAGACAGAGCAAGGCAGCAGGTCTACAGACAGGCTCTCCAGAACCTCCCAGTCACCATTTATTGTCCTGTCTTAAAACATCATTGTTGCATGCTTGGCACTTCTGCTTTAAAGATTTTAATGTGACAGGGACATCACAGGGTTAGTTTCAGAGCATAGCTCCCTCTACGTTGTCCCCACGAAAAACTCCCAGGACGGAGACAACACGGGGTTAGATGCAGGGTAAAGCTTCCTCCATTCTTTTCAACTGAAATCAACCTGGACGTGAAGCGTCCTCGACATTGTGCCCATCAAACACTCCAAGGACAAGAACAGCGTGGGCTAGACACAAAGCCACGTTCCTCCTCCTCTCTTGAGCTGAAAACAAAGCTTCCTCTTCACTGCCCCCATCAAACACCACCAGGACAGGGACAGCATGTGGTGAGGTACAGAGGAAACCTCCAGCCACACTGTCCCCATCAAAACTCCCAGGACTGGTGTAGCACAGGCATAGATTCGAGGGAAAGCTCCCACTGCACTTTACAACTGAACACTCCCACCACTGAGTGGGATTTAGACTCCACCCACACTGCCTCCCTCAGGCATTCCAGTTTCAATGCAGATTGAAGTTTCCTTATTCTCTTGGGGCCTGGGACTGCTTCATTTGACAGCAACTGGTTCAAGTTAAGATTGAAATTCCTGGTTTTTGAGCTAACCCAGCGAAGAAGCAACAGTCTTTTCCAAAGCCACCGCAGAAAACAAGTGGGGACATCCCCGGGCACCTTGAGACCAGCCACACTCTCAGAAGGGAATGCCTATTACAACAACAACCCACAATCAGGCTGCGCCAACAGTGCGATCACATGTCCCAGGGATGCAAATCACAGGTGGATTGTGGGATGGAATTTAAACAGAGTCACAGGAGGGCAGGTGGCCAAAAGTTGGCTGGAATAGACAGGTGGTGAAGCGCATCTTGGAAGATGAGAATGAGGAGGAGAGACTTCAGGAGGAGATTCCAGAGGTTGGGATGTAGGGTCCAATGGTAGAGTGGTGAAAATCAAAGATGGCACTCATGACCAGAAACATTAACAACTCTGCCAACTTGTGATCCGGGCGTGATTCCCCATTTAACATCATTACCCACCTGTCTTGGGGACTCAATGATCAAGTGAAATTGACTGTGCAAACCTATTTTGTGAAGGATGCTTGTAATCAGCACTTCATTTTTCCCCAAGTCAGTCTGGGCTCCATTTGAAGTTGCAGTATGACGACAGCCACCTGACACACTTGCACCAATGGGCTCCTGATGGCCTCTGGTTTAGAAAAATTGCTCCGAAGCAAAATTGAAGATTTGATGCATTTCGGACATGCATTTACACTGGTGCAATTTTTTCTCAGCAGGGTTTGCCTTAAGACTGATTAAATGTCAAAAAACAGCAACATTAGGGACTTGTAGTATTGAAGGTTAAGACTCAAATAGCAGTGATCTCAGAGATCACACAGTGGAGAGACCTGAAGACTGGGATGGCACAATGGTTCAGTAGTTAGCACTGCAGTCTCACACCATCAGGGACCCGGGTTCGATTCCACTCCCAGGCAACTGTGTGGAGTTTGCGCATTCTCCCCGTTACAGCATGGGTTTCCTCTGGGTGCTCTGGTTCTCTCCCACAGTCTAAACATGCGCAAGTTAGGCGGATTGGCCATGCTAAATTGTCTGGAGCCTCCAGTGATGTGCAGGCTAGATGCTTTAGCCATGAGAAATGGAGGGTTACAGGGTAAGGGGGCAGGATACTCTTTGGAGGATCAGTGTGGACTCAATGGGCTGAATGGCCTGTTTCTACACGGTAGGGACTCTATGGTTCTAACTCCATCAAACTCTCCAAAGCAACGTAGACAGGGCATCTGACCTCTCCCGAAATAACTGGGTAGACAGGCAGGAGGCTGGAAGAACACAGCAAGCCATGCAGCATCAGGAGGTGGAGAAGTTAATGTTTCAGGTATAACACTTCTTCAGGAGTCCTGCAACCTGATGCATTTGCACAAACGGGCTCCTGCTGACCTCTGGTTTGCAAAAATTGCTCTGAAGAGTATTGACTTCTCTACCTCCTGATGCTTCCTGGCTTGCTGTGTTCTTCCAGCCTCCTGTTTGTCTACTCTGAATTCCAGCACCTGCAGTTTTTTTTTAAAATCTCTATCGAAATAACTGAGCTGGGTTCAAATCTGCATTGTGCCCATCTATAATTCCCCGTACCATAAAATCAAATAATGCAACCAGGATTTGACAAACGGAGATTGCAATAATGAAACAAACCATTGCACGGCAGAATTTGTGTGGCCACTTCTGCAGTGAAAGACGCAGCTCAACATTCCAACAGCAACTCAATGGTTCCTGTAGAAATTGTAACCTGTGTTCCAGCTGTTTTCACTTCACCAAGACAAGTACAGGTCCCATTCTCTACATGGGGGTGGGTGGGGGTGGGGAGAAGAAGAGTGGGGGAACTGAGGCAATGAGAAACAATTGGAAGCTCGTATGTCGGCTGAGTCCAACCTTGTTCACAGAGTCATAGAGCATGGAAACTTTCCCTTCAGTCCAACCAATCCATGCCAACCATAATCCCAAATTAAACCAATCCTCTCTGCCAGTGCTTGGCCCACATCCCTTTAAACATTTCTTATTCATCCCCCAATGTAATAAGGGTGACTGTGAAAGATGGAAAACTGAAGACCAAGTTTTGTGATCCTCAAAGTTCTCAATCAATTCACAGAAAACTAACTTGCAAATCACAGCAATAACTAACAACAAGGCCAGACTCACCAAACAACGCACTAAAGCTCCTATGTGCACCATCTTCTCATGTATTGGAACAATTATCACGTTAAGAAAAGAATTAACATCACGAGTGACCCACATCTTTTCACCAAAGTAGATGAAGTGATGCATTCGCATATGAAACAGGATGCCAGAATACTGCATATATTCCTTCCCTGCCAATACTTCAGATTCCCTTGCTGTCAGGCAAGCAGTGAAACACAGAGGTTCAGTGCTTCAAAAGGCTATGATGTGTGTAAATCACCAGAAGTTACCTTGAATTTGGCTATTTGTTCAGAAATCTCACTGACAATCAAATCGTGAAACAATAATTAAAACCAAAATAAGACGCTTCAAATAAGCAAGTTAAGTTTAACATCCTTACTTGGCTATTGCCTGATGACTGGTGAAATCTAGCCAGGATTCCAACCAACAGTGTCAATCTCTGGAAGAGTCGAGAATGTGTTGCTGGAAAAGCACAGCAGGTCAGGCAGCATCCGAGGAACAGGAAAATCGACATTTCGGGCATAAACCCTTCATCAGGCTTATACCCAATTCCTGATTCCTGATGAAGGGCTTCTGCCCGAAACATCAATTCTCCTGTTCCTCGGATGCTGCCTGATCTGCTGTGCTTTTCCAGCACTACACTCTCGACTCTGATCTCCAGCATCTGCAGTCCTCACTATCTCCCAATCTCTAGAAGAGTCCAGGGCTTGATCCTTGTGCACTGTTGTTATAGACTCATTAAGTCAGAGTCATACAGCACAGAAAAAGATTATTCAGTCCAACCAGTCCATGCTGACCATTATCCCAAATTAAACTAATCCCACCTGTCTGCGTTTGGCCCATATTCCTCCAAACATTTTTTATTCATTTTCTTACCAGGTATGTTTTAAATGCTCTAACTGTACCCGCATCCACCACTTCCTCTGGAAGTTCATTCCACACATGAATCACTGGCTAAAAAAATTGCCCCGTATGTATTTTTTCAGTCTTTCTACCGTCACCGTAAAAATATGCCCCCTCGTCATCAAATCCTCCACCAGAGGGACTCAACACCTGCCATTCAAGTTGTCTATACCCCTTATAATTTTATAAACTTTGATAAAGTCACCCCTAAACTCCTGATCACCAGGGAAACAAGTCCCAGCCTCTGCTGATTACGCACATTTCCTGGTAGCATTCTGATAAATCTCTTCTAAAGCCTCTCCAGCTTAATAATATCCTTCCTATAACAGGACAACCAGAATTGGACACAGCATTCCAGTAGATGCCTCACCAATGTCCTGTACAATCTCGACATGATGGCCCAACTCCTATACTCAAAGGTCTGAGCATTGAAGGCAAGCGTGCTGAACGCCTGCTTAACCACCCTGTCTACATGTCACACAAACTTCAAAGAATTATGTACCCAACCCCGTACGTCTCTGTTCTACAACAATGCTCAAGACCCTACTTCTTAACCAAGCTTCACAAATTCTCACAACAAAGTCCGAGTCGCTACATCATAAACAAGACTGAGGAAGATGGGCATGATATGCAGTCTCCAGCCCAAAAAGAGGACTGTTCTGTGCTGCGTTTACGCCCTGCTTGAACCTCCTATATTTCATCTTAGCTGATGGGCAGAAACTCACATCCCAGTCCTGTGGGAAAGACGGAGATGATGCCCAAGCTTTTTGTCTTGTACTCACGAGGACCAATGCAAGAATGCCAAAACCACAACAATTTTTTTCCTACAGTATAAGTTGTTGTGATAATCCAAAATTTGGCATTTTGCGTTAGTCCTGGTGAGGACGGGAGGAAATGCCCAAGCAACACACCTCTGTTTTCAACAGTGTTCCAATTCAGTACCGCCAAGTGACATTTGTATCCTCCTCCCTCAGTGCTCATGCCATAAAACCCACTGCTGTTGCTTTGTCTTCTTTGTGTTCATAGGGCACAGTGAGGTGGAAAGGGTGCAGCTGTAGCAACCAGGGACTCTCCTGGTCTGCACAGCCCTGGGTCACACACAGTGTTACATTCACTCATGGTGAACGCAGAGGCATGAAACCTGCACCACTCCACTTGTTCTCAGGTTGCTGCACATCGCACGTGTTGGACTGGTTGGTGGGATAATTCTGCCAGTTGGGAAACTGCCAAGACTGCTCGCACCAATCTGGAACACAAGCGGAATTCATTCAGCTGTGAGGAGATGACCCAGCTGCAGCTTTGTGATGAAGCTGTTGGAAATTGGCCAGGTTCAGCTCATTTAGTCGCATTTCAGCTCTTTCCCAGCAAGGCAAGATGCTGGACAACTTCACAGAAATGTACCCAAACCCCTCCCCTCCCCCAGCACCCTCCAAAACTCCAACCCAATGCCAATCATGGGCGGCACGGTGGCTCAGTGGTTCGCACTGCTGCCTCATAGTGCCAGAGACCCAGGTTCGATTCCCGCCTCAGGCAACTGTGTGGAGTTTGCATGTTCTCCCCGTGTCTGCGTGGGTTTCCTCCCACAATCAAAAGATGTGCAGGTCAGGTGAATTAGCCATGCTAAATTGTCCATAGTGTTAGGTGCATTATTCAGAGGGAGATACAAGGTAGGGGAATGGGTCTGGGTGGGTTACTCTTCAGAGGGTCGGTGTGGACTTGTTGGGCCAAAGGGCCTGTTTCCACACTGTAGGGAATCTAAAAAAAACCTTCCACAACCCGACCCAAAATCTCTGGGGTCAGCAGAGATGGACCATCGTGCCCCTCATTGATTTTCACCTGCCCTGATCCTATCTGGATGCATTGTGGCTTAGAACATGGAAAATTACAGCGCAGTACAGGCCCTTCAGCCCTCGATGTTGTGCCGACCTGTGAAATCAATCTGAAGCCCATCTAACCTACACTATTCCAGTTTCGTCTACATGTGTATCCAATGACCATTTAAATGCCCTTAAAGTTGGTGAGTCTCCGACTGCTGCAGGCAGGGTGCTCCACACCCTTACGTTTCTCTGAGTAACCTGGCCTTGTCAGGCAACTGCTCTGCCCAGGACCAGAGAGCTGTGAGCACGGCCCATGCCAACCTTCCATCCGTTGACTCCATCTATGCTTCTCACTGTCTCAGAAAGGCAGCCAATATCATCAAACATCCCTCCCACCCTGGTCAAAATCTCTTCCAACCTCTTCTGTTAGGCAGACATGAGTTTGCGTTCGTCCTGGTGAGGACGGGAGGAAATGCCCAAGCAACACGCCTCTGTTTTCAACAGTGTTCCAATTCTGTACCGCCAAGTGACATTTGTATCCTCCTCCCTCAGTGCTCATGCCATAAAACCCACTGCTGTTGCTTTGTCTTCTTTGTGTTCATAGGGCACAGTGAGGTGGAAAGGTGCAGCTGTAGCAACCAGGGACTCTACTGGTCTGCACAGCCCTGGGTCACACACGGCTCAAACTCATGTATCGACAGGTTCAAGAACAGCTTCTTCCCCACTGTTATTAGGCTTCTGAATGGTTCTCATAAATTTCAAATCTTACACTTATCTTGCTACCTGTGCAGCTTCTCTGAAGCCATAAGATGATATTCCTCGCTCTATGATCTTGGTATGATGCGATCTACCTGTACTATCATGCAAAACAAAACATTTCACTGTACCTAGATACGCAGGACAACAATAAGTCAAATCAAATCAAATTCTGAGCTTCACTGTTGGGATGCATGTCTGGGAGCACTGTCCTCCATCGCTTAATAGACTTTTGGATGTTTATTCTCAGTGACTTGGTGTGCAAGGGGTAGGAGAAGAAAGGACAAAATTGGTACATAGTTCTGATGTTCGTTTGAAGATCTGGTGCAGGCACAATGGACTGCATGGTCCACTCTTGTGCCATAACATTTCCGTGACTATTCCTTGGCTAAATGTCCAGTGACCCAATCTCAGGATGGCTCGCTGGGGGGACAGAAGAGAGGCTTGCCCCTCCGTAGCCCAGTTACATGATGCTAGGTTGCCCCAAAGAGCCTTACAGCCAAGTAAGAAGATTTGTGAGGCACAGTATCACTGTCACATGGAAAAAAAAATTGCCACCAAGTTTCCAAACAGCAAGCTCTGACAAACAATAGCTCCGCTGTGACCAGGGTGTCTGCTTTCATGGAGGATGAAGGAGCCCGTACACTTGCATCTTTTTCAGAAAGCGCTACGGGACCCTCCACACCCCTCGGCAGAACAGAAGGGGCCTTGGTTTAACACCTCATCCGCAACCTGGCAACTCACAGAGCGCAGCAATCTTGAGAACAAGATTCCAAGTTCAAGTGCCCCGAGTGGTTCAACGTCCCCAGTCTCGATCATCGAGCCGGCTTCTGACCAATGACCACATCTGAGATAATCAACAGCTTAACCAGGTTCCACCTCCCTGAACCTGAACTCCTGGAACAAGCTGTGACGGACCATTCCGGTATTGATCTGCCGGTCTAAGCCTATGTAGCACTGCTTCACATGTGAAATTCAAGACTTTTCAGACCGAAGTCAGAGACATTGCTGAGTCATCCTGGATCATTCCTAAAACCTGACTCCTCTGTGGCCAATTTACATTCAGCTCGGCTTTCCTCCAATCTGAAAGATCTTTTTACATCTTTGCTGCAGCTCAAATTACTCACAGAGACCAACTCAGTTATTTTCGGGTGCAGTCTGTGCCTTCATTATGCGATTTCATTAAAATTCCAGATTGTTAGCCAGTATCGGCTGACTCATACTCACATTCAACTCTCTTTCACATTGTCTCTTCCCAATTTCAACTTGGTTCCTCTGTCAAGTGGTTTGCACTTTCACAGTGCAGATCATCTTTGTGCAAGACACTTGATCACGTGCACCCTTACGCACAATGTGCGCACACTCCTCACACCCACCTTTTCTCCCCCAACATTCAAAGACAAAGGTAGATGGATTTTTGAACAGTAAAGGAATTACGGGTTATGGTGAGAGGGTGGGTAAGCGGAGCTGAGTCCACAAAAAGATCAGCCATGATTTCGTTGAATGGCAGAACAGGCTCGAAGGGCCAGACGGCCTACTCCTGCTCCCAGTTCTGGTGCAAACCAGAATCAATGTCAACTCTGCATGATCCATCTTGTTCGGGGAGGGGGGAGGTGTGGAAATGCAACACGATGACTCTGGTTTTGGATCAAAGCTCGTAATCATTTCACGCCAGAAGGTGACCCAAAGGGACACAGCTCAGAGGGTCTGTAGTAATTCACATGTCGACATCTGGGTGCATTCACAAATTTAAGGTGCTCTTCTGGTGGTTTAAAATGCGACATTTCCAGCCACGCTTTGCCCCAGGTTTACCTTTTGTTTTATAACGGGATGCTGCAATTAACGAAACCTCAAGTTGAGATCAAGTTTCAAGGAGAGACTCACAGTGATTAATTCTAAATCAGCAGTCACCCAGACTAGGGACACTCATTTACGGGAGTAAGTGACCAGAATGAGAATGAAGACCAGGCCTTCGGCTCATTATGCCTGTGCCAACACAAGAGCCCAACAGATCCAATGCATAAATCCTGTCCGCTGCATCAAGACGAGAGGGACTTTGACACAATGAACGGACTGGACTGGGAATATGGGGGGAGAATGTTTACTTCCATTGCACAGAGAAGCTAAAACCAGGAGGCATTAAATGCAACATCTCAGGGTCATTTATTGTTATTGATACATTCAGTCATGAGGTGTGGATATAGTTGGCAAGGCCAGCAATTTGCGCCCATCCATAAATGCCCGAACTGAACTGAGTGACCCACTGGACCATGTCAAAATGCAGCTGAGAATCAACAACACTGCTGTAGGTCTGGAGTGACATGGAGATCAGACCAGGTGAGGACCGCAGACTTCCTTCCCTGAAGGGCATCGGCAAAGCAGATGAACATGAGGACAATAGAAATAGGAGACAGAGTAGGCACCCGGCTCATCGAGCCTGCTCCGCCATTCAATAAGATCATAACTGATCTTTTCGTGGACTGAGCTCTATGTCCCCACCCGCTCCCTATGACCCTGAACTCCTTTACTGTTTCACTGGGCAGTGAATTCCACAGATTCCTCCTCAACTCAGTCCTAAATCTGCCCCCTCGTCCTAGTTTCACCCACCAGTGGAAACAACCTCCCTGCTTCTACCTTGTCTATTCCCTTCATAATTTTATATCCTTCTGTAAGGTCCCACTCATTCTTCTAAATTCCAATGAGTATCACCCCAGTCTCCTCGTAAGACAACCCTCTCAATTCTAGACTCAACCTAGTGAACCTCCTCCAGTGCAAGGACATCCCTTCTCAAGTAAGATGGGCTCTTAAAAATTCAGAATAATCTTCAATTCCATCAGGTGCCAACACCATGGGATTAGATCGCATTATGTCTATGACAGCATTAACCAGATCTCCTGACACTTTCATTACTCCGACGCCTGGCAGGGAAGGAGAAGGAGAAACTTCTCAACCAAGAGAGTGGCAAGGATCTGGAAGACAACGACCACAGGCTGCTGCGACTGAGATTATAAAACAAAAACTAGTTTCCAACCAGAGGCGTTATTACGCACCTCTGGAACAGGTGGGACTTGAACCCAGGTCTCCCACCTCAGAGGTAGGGAAACTACCATAACACTACAATAGAAGGGTGACATACTTTCAAGAGACAAGTATACGAGAGAACAGCAGACAGTGAGAAAGATGGGCTGAAAGGCAGATGTAAGTCAAGCGAAATAGAACAAGATGTTTCTGCAAAATGAACAGCAGCAACAGCACAAATACGTGATGTTATTGTGTTTAATTCTCTTAATAGGATACTAAGTACTGAGGAGTTGAAGGTAACAAGGCAAACAGCTGTTGGAAATTAATTAGTTAATTCCATTAAAACAGAAAGTCGCCAATGGACTGTTTGATCCCAACGTAATTTAGTTCTTATTGTTTTTTCAGTTATTGCCTTGGGAGCATTGCAGAGGGGTCATGAGGTCCAGGTTCAAGTCCCCGCTTCCCCAGAGTAGTGTCATAATCTGCCCAGTCAAGACAATGAAAAGTAATTCATGAAATGAATTTGCAGAGGCAGCATACAGGCTCTGACTCGATAGCTGACAGGCTATTGGGCAGAGGAAGGAGGTCGTGGAATGGGTATGCACGTGGGGAGTCAGGGATTGATTTTGGAGGCTGCAGGGAGATTGGGGAACGGGATGAGATTCGGCATGATGGGGGAAGATGTTGGGCTTTGGGTAAGAGATTGGGTAGGGATGGGGAGAGATTGGAGGGATGGGGAGACACTGAGGTTAACAAGGAGAGTGCTTGGGGGGAATAAATTTGAGATGTTGGGAAATGGTGGAGGAGCGGTTGGGGCAGATGGAGGGAAGAGATGGACAGGATATTGGGGGGAGTGTTCAGGGACAATGGGTGGGTTGGAAGAAAGAGGTTGGGGGGCAAATGGAGGGACAAGTTTAGGGGACACAGAGGTGAGAGGTTGTAGGGATGAGGGATGACTTTGCGGGGGGAGGAGAGCAAAGTTGGGGAAGATGAGGTTAAGCATGTCTGGGGGTGGATAGGGGGGAGAGTTGGAGGGGATGGAAAGAAGGAGGCGATGTAGTGGAGAGTGCATGCCCTCATACAACTCTGTGTCCTCCTCTCCTGAAAACTGCACAGGATGGTGGGTGCGGGAGGGATGCGAGGAGAAGAGTGGTCAGGGAAAACACATGTCAGACAACCGAAAGTATTTGGAGAATATTTCACTCATGACTGCTGACTGCCCAAAGTCTGTCCACCATCCACAAGGTACAAGTTGGCAGTGTGATGGAAGATTCCTCACTTGCAGGCATATTGACCATGAACTCTGCGCCAAGAATGTAAGGGAGGAAGAGACGTTCTTCAAGGGAGGCATCCTTGGAAAAGGCTTCACAGTAAGGTTATACTCAACAAGGAGAAAGTGAGGACTGCAGATGCTGGAGATCAGAGTCGAAAAGTGTGATGCTGGAAAAGCACAGCCGGTCAGGCAGCATCCGAAGAGCAGGAGAATAAACGTTTCGAGCATAAGCTCTTCGTCAGCTCTTCATTGAGCTCATGCTCTGAAAGTCGACCCTGCTGCTCCTCAGATGCTGCCTGACCGGCTGCGCTTTTCCAGGACCACCCTTTTCGACTCTGATGTCCAGCATCTGTAGTCCTTACCTTTTCCTCAGATTCCCCACTGGCCTGGATGATCACACTCAAGAAGTGTTGTTGACATCATCCAGGACAAAGCAGCCCCCGGGATTGGCACGACATCCACAAACATCCACTCCCTCCACAGCCGACGCTCAGTAGCGGCAGTTGCGTACCACAAGATACGCGGCAGAAATTCACCAAGACTCCTGAGACAGTACCTCCCAAAGACATGACCACTTACATCTAGAAGGGCAAGGGCAACAGACATTTGGGAGCACCACCACCTGCTAAATCACCTGCAAGCCATTCACCATCCTGATTTGGAAAGGTATCGCCGATCCTTCAGTGCCGTTGGGTCAAAATCCTCCCTAGCAGCACTGTGTGGGTGTCCAAACATCACGAGGACTTGGAATTTCAAGAAGAACCATCCAACGTTTCAATGGAAATTCAGAATGGTATCTAAATGGTGCCTGAGTTTGCAAGTGCCATGTCCCGTGACAGAATTGTTAAGCACTTTGCCGACGTGACTTTAGATAATGCTGCAACTTTGAGTGATCCTTATCAGCGAGCTCCCAAGAGCTTTGTCTTTCAATCATTCAGAGCCTAATCTTACAGCAAGGCCCAAATCAGTAAACTGGTCCCACCTTGGTTCATTAAACCTGGATCAAATCCTCAGTCAATGTAACAAATAATTTGCATCTAAAAACAAACAAGGAGTACAATTAATTCTAATTACATTTGCGAGCACTCAGGCTCATGAACAGTAATTGTGGAGCATTTTCATTTTTCACTAGATGAGTCACGCCTGCTCCAAGTTTCGGTACGCTCAGCAGAGGGTCAACGCAACAACGCAACACAGGGGCACAATTCATTATGTGAAATTCCACATCAATAAGAGAGGGGTCAGCCACTACTGGGAGATGGTGTACACCATTGGAAATGGCTGATTGAGCGTGAAGCAATTTTTTTTTACTCTCTCAAGTGGAACAGCCAAGCGTATCAGCAACACAAAGTGGAAGATCCAAGCTATGAAAAGGCTTCTGCCTCTGTTGGCAAAGCTGGGTAACGGTCCGAGATGCTATTTCTATTTCTCAAGGGGAAATGGGAAGATGCCATCTAGTCATCAAATCACGGACTGGACAGTAACGAAGGAGGCCACTCTGACAGTCCAGGTCATGCCAGCTACTTTGAAAAACAGGTTTTCCCTTAAGCCTGCTAGTTTTTCACTTTAGAAGGTGAACCCTATCCAGGACCTGGGCAAGAGCGGACTCAATGATAATGTTGAGAGAACTGGGAAGGGAGGAGATGGTCCGGCATAGTCTTGAGAGAGCATGTGCAGGCGCTGAGCTAGAAATAGATATTGTTGAGAGGTCCAGGGTCCTGAACATCCAAGTGAATGGCAGGCTCTCCAATGTCAGTGCCCTCTCTCAGCAGCCAGTGGCCAGTCAGCTGGGTTGGGTGGTCCATGTCATAGATACTCGTGACTCTCAAAAGCAAGCTCTCTGCTCTGAGCTTCACCAAGGTTACCAAGAGAGGCAGAGGAAATGCTTTGGGGATGTCCTCAAACCCTTCCCGGGAAAAGAAAACTGAGTTCTGAGGAATCTATCATCCTGGACCTCCAGAACTGTTGGAGAAGGATTCAGGCCCTCACAGCCACAGTGTGCGCTTATGCAAAGTCCAGGTGGAGGCCAAGAACAGCGACAGAAACATGAACTGCCCATCACACCCATCCCAAGTGCATGTATCTGCTCTTGGACTGTTTGGTCAGCTCATCCTGTCACCCGCGCAGATACATGGGTGAAGTAAATGTCAGGAAGAACAGCAGGCAGAAAATCTCCGGGAGGAGTTGATTCCGAAGCCGGCACGACATCAAAAGCAGCTGAAGCCTCGATTACTCGCAAGGTCCCCAAGCAGGGCTCCATATTCACAGCTGCTGAACATCATAGCTGCTGCTGATGGGAAATCATTTGCAAATATTTGCTGATTTTATGATCATGACCTCGCTGGCAGTGCTGATCCCAGTACAGCTGATGATGCTGCAGGCCATATGCTCTGCACCCCAGCACACGCCAAGATCATGCAAAATGCATCAGCGGCTCAAAGGGGAGAAGATGTTTTACAAGACGCTGCCTAAATTTGTTTCCTGTGCAAAGGGGATGTCTGTCACCTCTCTCTGTGTTCAGCCTCTGATCTCCCTCCGGATTATCTTGTGCATCATCAAGAATGTCAGCTACATGGAGCTCAGGGGGGTGAACACCCAGCCAATGGAGCTCTTTGCAAGTGAATCCAGTGGATTGGTCACTAGGTTTATAATCTGGGATGACCATGGTGCCCAGTGTGACTCAACGCGGGAGGGGAAACCTACATTGTCTGCTCTCTGAAAAGAATGTTCGGTGCAAAGGGGCAAGAAAAAGACCAGCCATCAAAAGTAACAAGTCACATTTGTCAAACACCTTTAACATTCAAAAGAACACCCCCGAGGTATCTCAAAATCTCACCATCTGGATCAAAGCCAGATGATGAACTGTACGAAACAAGATCCAATTATTTTATAAAATAATGAAAGAGCTGCGGAAGCATTACGTTTTCTGCTTGGGGACCCCGGAGCGTTCAGGGCTCAATAATGAGTTCAACAACTTCAGGGCTTGAGCTCTCCCATGTCCTTACCCCTGTCCCCCACACAACAGGCCGAGCCATCACATGGCCTGCTGTTACACACAACCCAATGTTAGCCACTAACAGTCTCCATTAATAGCTATTCACTCTCCCGGCCAGATTGTTTATCCACTCCTTGAGTCAAACTGTTCCTCTCTCTCTTTGGGTTCTATTCCACCTTAACTCCTTAACCCCACCCTAGCTTCCACGGACAAACTGATACTTTCTGAGCTCCCATCAGCTCTGAGGAAGGGTTGGTCACTCAACCCGAAACGTTAACTCAGATTTCTCTCCACAGATGCTGCCGGACTTGCTGAGGTTTTGTACTAATACTTTTGTATGTTATTTAACACTTATATTTGCAAAAGTGGTGGAGAAAATATGTCACATTGTGTTTCCAGTCAATTTTTGAGTTTCTCTTTTTGTAAAAGACTTTTTTTCTTGACCCCCTGCATGACAGATCAATCCTTGAGTTGGACTTGATCTTTGGTGGCCTGCCTATGTACAAGGATGAAGTTTTGAAAATCTCTGCTTCCAACCTACTGCCCCAGCTAAATCGGAGGTATTTTGAACCACCTGACTGGACAATCTGACTCTTAAATCCAGGGAGGTAAAAACAATGACTGCAGATGCTGGAAAGCAAATACTGGATTAGTGGTGCTGGAAGAGCACAGCAGTTCAGGCAGCATCCAACGAGCAGTGAAATCGACGTTTCGGGCAAAAGCCCTTCAGATGGAACATGAATCCGAAACTTCTGGGTCAGAGGTCAGGACATGACGACTGCATCACAAGATCCTTTTCTGACTCTCGACACTGTATGATCCCAGATTTAAACCAAATATTGCCCATTGCCTGTGCACTATCAAGGATGGGTATTCCTGATGAAGGGCTTATGCCCGAAATGTTGACTCTCCTACGCCTGACCTGCTGTGCTTTTCCAGCAACACACTTTTCGACTCTGATCTCCAGCATCTGCAGTCCTCATTTTCTCTCAACACCAAGGATACAATAAAGAAGCCAATTCCACTCCGTGCCAAAATTGCGTGACAACAGGAGATGCAAGGACTGCTGATTGAACGCTCAGTCAGTTCTGGTGGGGGGGGGGGGGGGAGACGGCGGAGTTGGCAGGAGCACCTTTGAGGAGTAGATGGAGGCAAAGAAATGCAAAACAAGGCCAAGGAACTGAAATCCAGAAACGAAAATCCAGGCAGCCGAAGGTGGCGGTCAGAGTGATTAAACTCGGTGGTGGTGGCAGGGTGGGGGAGGGGGGGCTTGGTGCGGTGGTGGGGACTTGGCGCGGTGGTGGGGACTTGGCTGGCTGGCAGATGTAGCAGTGTACAGAGACTTGGGAGGGTGGTCAGGCTGAAGGATCTCACAGAACCAGGGAGTTAGGAAGACCATGGAGCAGATGGAAACAAGCACAAGAACTAAAGTCAGCAATACAAGAAAGGTACAATTTGTTGGCTTGGAGTGGCACTT
This sequence comes from Chiloscyllium punctatum, assembly GCF_047496795.1. Lineage (NCBI taxonomy): Eukaryota > Metazoa > Chordata > Chondrichthyes > Orectolobiformes > Hemiscylliidae > Chiloscyllium > Chiloscyllium punctatum. The sequence continues at coordinate 13,179,419 of NC_092773.1, forward strand.
GCTGCACTCTTCGGGAGATTTTGGCTGAGACCCTGCGAGCTACTAAGCTCTGACACATTCTCTCTCTCGCTTTCTCTCACACACACAGTGCCCAGTTGATGCAACATACATTATCAGCTGGCAGGTTCCACTCTATCCTCAGAGACACAGAGCTTTGCGTGAACCACTGGAGAGCTGCCACTTCTACCCCCTCCTTACAACTTCAACTTATAATCAACCATAAGACAGAGAAATTGGCCTTTCGGCCCATCAAGTCTGCGCTGTCATGCAGTGAGACCGTTTTTAACTCCACTTTCCTGCCTCTTGCTCAAAACCCTCAACTTCTCTACTGATTCAAATCAGTTTATAACAGCGGGCAGTTTTGGGGATGCTCATGTTCACTTTTTTGTGGGGGGGGGGGGGGGGCAGTGATTTCAACTTGCAACACTTGCTGCAATTGACTCAGCACCGAGAAAAAGCTCCTGCCCAAAATAAAATTCAATGCTTTTCCTCAACATTCACAAGCGCCACGTCACAATGAAAAAAAAGCACAGGTTCTGGTAGAAAGCCCAGTATTGATTTACCAAATACTGTAATCTCATACACTCTGATAGAATTCAATTTATCTCAGCTCGGTCATCTGCAGAATATATGACAATGGCAAGAAGCTTTGCTAAGAACCAAAAATTGATTTTTCTCTCAATAATACAAGTCAAATATCTTTCATGTCACTCTTTTCTTCCTTCATTCTATCCTTTCCCTTATCCATGAGAAAAAAAATGCTGTACTGCTGGTTTCATTTGGGAGAGAACATCCCCTGCCTGGTGACACTGTGCCTCAATGTCAGCACGGCAGCCTCACGGTGCCAGGGACCCGGGTTCGATTCCAAGCCTCCTGCGACTGTCCTTGTGTAGTTTGCACCTTCTCCCCGTGTCTGCGTGGGTTTCCTCCCACAGTCCGAAGATGTGCAGGTTAGGTGCTAAATTGCCCTGTAGTGTGTGCAGGTGAGGTGCATTAGCCATGGGAAATGCAGAGCTGCAGGGTTAGGGAAGGGGTTGGGGTTTGGGTGGGATGGTCTTTGGAGGGGGCGGTGAGGGCTCGATGGGCGGAATGGCCCACTTCCACACTGTAGGGAATCAATTCCACAACAAGGTCTCGTTATCTACAGGCGAGAAAGCGAGGGATGTTTCCAGCCCATGTGTTCTTTCACTGGGTGTGTTTGAACCGCTCTGCCACTTCCAAAGCAGGGACTTGTAATCAATCTGATTACTGAGGTCCCTCGAGATTTACGCTCTTGCAAGTGGCCAGCTTGTTAAAATATAACTCTACAGAGAGGGTTGGCAGGACAGACATCTTACAGAAACTCAGCAGGCTCTAGTTCATGTTGTATGCTCCTTCTAGTGGCTGTGTCACTCCCTATATCCTGCCTTAGAACACCAGTAAAATTTCATAAAGAGCCTCTGGGGGACGGAATTAACTTCAGGTCTGACCGACTCACGAGATAACGTGGACAATTGGGAGATGGTGGGCACCTCTGACAAGTACAAAGTGTCAGAACTGATTTTGAAAACAGCATCATCTTCGCTCGTTGCCTGGCTCCATGCCTTATTTCATTTTCACCGGCGTAGAGGCTTTGTGAGAGGAACAAGCAAAAACATATTATCTGCAAACTCCCAACTAATCTTGGAGGGCAAATCAAAGCCACTCAGATCTGGAACAGGCTGTTCACACTCCTGAGCAGATGCTATCTGCATGTTCAAACCAGCTGTTTTGTTGTTCATCAGACAGCTCAAGAAATAACTTCAATTTCTGCCACGTTGACTTTGCCTCCAACAATCACACTGATCTCAATTGCCTGCCTCGGTAACTCAGTGCTCTTCTTCTCCAGTGAATCGTAACACCCAACTTACCCCGTGCTTCCCTCAGAATATAAAGAAATCACAGTCGGCTGCAACTGAAATGAGGAGCGCAAGAACTTACCTCCCTGCAACCAGGACAAAAGTTCAGCACGGGTGAAGTTATTGCATTTGAGTTACCTTTGGAGCTGTTGACAATGGCCTGACCCCAAGCTTTGGGTTTTTGCCATCTAAGAACCCCAGGCCCAAGGTTCTGTCTCATGTCAGGAAAATTAGCATGGTTCGATGAAGGAAACTGCACCAATTACGAGGGAGCAAAAAGGAGACGCCATCAGGATATTTGCGAATAATCGCTCACTTGGCTGAGTATGCGGCACTCTCCCCTCCCTACCACACATCTAATTTCTCTGTTCACCTAAGGGCTTTCTAATATTTGTGTGAAAGATGAACCACAAGTAACAGACATCAGCTGAGGTGCTAAGGTGAACTATCAGATATTTTCTCATCAACCTGTTCAGAGATGTTATGATACAGCTCGGAGGAAGGTGGGATGTAAAGCCAAGCTTCCTGGCTCGGAGTAGGGACACTACCGCTGCACCACAACAGCACCAAACATGGACTTCAGTCCACCTTTGCTCTGGCATTCAGATGGCAGTGCAGTGGTGGCACCACACAGAGTCAAACACTAGACTGTCTCCAAACACAGATACCTGTAACTCCCCAAGCACTGCCTGATAACCCACTGAGTGGCAGTTTTAGATATTTAGAGAAGGCAGGGCTTCCATTCCAAATGACCCTTCCACATCCATGACCATATACAACACATCTCTGACTCACAGGTTGCGAAAGAGATTTGCGCAAGCCCATTTACACTGTCACTCATCATGCAGAACTCAAGATGCTGCACTGTCAGAGGTGCGGTCTTTTAGATAAAAGGTCAAACTGATGCCCCATTGGCCCTGTCTGGTGAATAAGCAAGATTCCACAGCATAGTTGGAAGAACTGTAGACCAGTTATCACAGTTATCCTGATCAACACTCACCCCTCAATCAATCACCAGAGATTACCTGGCGATTGTCGCATGCACTGTGTGTGAGAGCTTGCTGGGTGCAAATTGGTTTCCACGTTTCGGACAATACAACAGGCAAACATTGCAACAAAGATACTGTGTTGGCTTTAAAGACTGGCAGGAAATGCTGAGCTTGTGAAAAGTTCCTGACAAGTTCAGATGTTTGTTCCTTCTTCCACCTGAACCTTTCCTGAATATTAGCGTTCCAGACATCTACCACTCTCACCTCACTGCGGTGAAATCTGCACCAGGTGTAGGTCCTCCTGACTTCACTGTAGAAACGCTTTGCGAGCAAACCATGTACGTGTACTTTGGGTCAAAGGTCAGCAAATGCATTTATGACAGAAAAGGAGTCATGGCGCCATCAGATACTTCCACATTTTCTGATACCGATGGAGGGGTTTCAAATGGTCTCCCAGAATCTTTCAGGCAAATGTAAAATATCCCACAATATGATGTGAAGAAGAACAGGGTCCCCGGCCAAATTTAATCCTTGGACTGACATCACACCTTATTTGTTAATGTAGCTTTCTGTGATCTTGCTATGCATAAATCAGCATTTCAAAGGGACTTCACTGCTTGGAGAACATTTTGAGATGTCCTAACGATATGAAAGATGTCATATCAATGGAAGTTCCTTCTTTCAAGTTTAGGAAAGCAGCCACGTTCTATTAGTTTTCAACAGCTGGCCATCCCCTTATTCGAAATCACTCTCAGAACATTGAAGACATCGTGTCACTGCTGAAACATAGGAGGAGCAGTTTTCCCAATATCCTGAATGAATCATACAATCCCTACAGTTTTGAAACAGCCCATTCGGCTCAAAAAGTCCACATCAACCCTCCAAAGAGTAACCCACCCAGACCTATTCCCCTTGATTTATCCCTTACTAATGCACCTACTCTACACATCCAAGAACACTATGGACAATTTAGCACGGTCACTTCACCTGACCTGCACATCATTGGATTGTGGGAGGAAACTGGAACACCTGGAGGAAACCCACACAGACATGGGGAGAATGTGCAAACTCCACACAGACAGTCGACTGAGGCTGAAATTGAACCTGGGTCCCGGGCGCTGTCAGACAGCAGTGCTAACCACTAAGCTACTGTGCCGCCCTAATCTCCAAAAACTGCTCCGAGATTGACTGATCATTCTGCTGTTCCTATATACATCAACTCTCTTCTGCACTCCCTGCACACTGGCAGTGATGTGCTGCACTCCATTCCCCCTCAAGAGCTGAGAGACATTTCTCAGAGATACGATGACATGCCATCTAAATGCAATGCTTCCTTTTGATTATTCTTCTAGAAACAAGAAGCCTGCCCCCAATCCTCCTCTCTTTTCTTTTATTCAGTAATAGCACATTCAATTTTCAAAAGAACAGAGGAAGCCCCAGCTCCTTTAATCTCTAATCTGTGCATCTCGGTTGGAAAATAAGGGAGTTGGGCAGAAATAAGGCTAGGCAGGCAGTGATCGACTAAGATGAAAACAGACACATAAAGACGTGACAAAAGCCATCCACAGAGTATGTGGAACAAGGTCAGGTAACTGAAGTCTTTTTCAGGGTGTGAACAGCACAGATTGCAAAACAACTGAGACCTCTCATTTATTTTTTGAAGTGTAGGTCAAAACACGCAGGGTGCCTGTCACTGGGAGAAATTGAGAGCTGATGGGACTGGGTGTGCAATGGCTACCTGCTGTACCTTGTCATATTACACAAGAAACTAGGTAACATCTTCAGTGGGCCTGTTACCTAGTAGGGTGACGAAACGTCCGGAAATGAACCTCCCAGCTCAGCGAGCAAACCTACATCCAGAACCTCAACCTGAGCTACAAGTCTTCTCAAAACTCGATAACTCAATTTCTCAGACAGAGCAGCATGTATCCATCCAATATCTCTTGTCACATGTTGTAATAACTCATCTGATCGACTGATGTCCTTCAGGGAAAAACGTTGTCTGTCCTGGCCTGATTTGCCCTACACATGACTCCAGGCTCACAGCAACTTGATTGACATCATATTGCCCTTTTTGCAATGAGAGTTAACAAAGAACAATATTTGCCCTCCAAGACTGCAGTGACACATTTTGCCCTTCCATACTAAAACTGCCTTCACTTACAGGATCCATATCCCTCAATTCTCCTCCTATTCATGTATTCGTCCAGGTGCTTCTTGAATACTGTTATTGTGTCTGCTTCCACCACTGCCTCTAGCAGCGTGTTCCAGGCACAGAATTGGGCAATATATGCTGGCCTTGTTGGGAGGCGATGACCGAGTGGCAGAATCACTAGACTATTAATGCAGAAACTGAGGTGATGTTCCGGGGACTTGGGTTTGAATGCTGCTACGGTAGATGGGTGAATCGGAATTCGATGAAAACAAAATTTGGAATTAAGAGTCTACCAATGGCCATGAAACCATTGCTGATTGTCACAAAAGTCCCTTTTGCTCATGAATGCCCTTCAGGGAAGGAAATCTGCCATCCTCACCTGGTCTGGCCCACATGTGACTCCAGACCCATTGAGATCTGTCCTCTGGAATGGCCCTCAGTTCAAGGGAAGCGAGGAACGGGCAATAATTGCAAGCTGGCAAGCAAACCCTACAGCCCATGAGTAAATTTTTAAAAAGCCAATACTGTCCACCTTCCCATAAATGACTCAAAATGAAACTGTTGCATTGCAGCTGATGCAACCTTCCACATTTGTTAAATCATGTTCAGAGCTCACTCTATCATCAAGCCAAAGTCAGAAGTCTCACGACACTAGGTTACACTCCAACAGGTGACTTCACCTTATGAAAGAGCAACACTCCAAAAGCCTGTGATTTTAAATCAACCTGTTGAAGTGTAACTTGGTGTCATGAGATTTCTGACTTTGTCCATCCCAGTCCAACACCAGCATCTCTACATCATGGTTTCAAACATTTAGCCAGTTTGCAAGGCCATCTCTAGGAGACTTACAAAGTCCAGAAATCACCTGAAATTGACAAGTACAGATGTCAGTATGGTTTAATTGACTCTCTGTGTGGAGATGAACCTTTACCTTCATACTGAGGATACATTAGACCATAACGTGTGGCATTGGCCCAGTGCAAAGTGAGACAGTGTTATTGACCAGGCCAGATTCCCTCAAAACGTTTCAAGAAAGTAGTCCAAACCCTAACTTTCTCATTGTTTTGAGCAGGTGTAAAGTGGATATTCCAGTGGATGCAGCTGGTCAAACCACTTCGTTTTAAACAAAACAGAATTTGTGTCCACGACTGAAACACAAAGAGAACAGAATATCGAATAACTTATCCGAACCGAAAACCCAACCGATGATCCCAATTTAATGATGCTATTCCAAATACTTTCAGCAATCCCCAGAAAGACTCTTGGCAGAAAAGGTAAAACCAACACAGACTCTTAGAGGAGAGATGTCAGAGAGAGGAAGGATTAGCGTGGACCTGCTTCTTTCGGTCCAGCAGCTTTTAAAACTGGCTGACCGCTTTCAGTGAATAGCCAGACTGCCAAAACCAAAGCAAACCAGAGAAAAGCTGAGCTGGGAGAACTGGCCACTCCCCTTTCACTATACAAGTGTTTTTTTTAAACTTAAAAGCCTTTTGCCTGAAGCTGAATCAAATTGGCCCTGAAACCATTCAAACCCAGACTTTCCGGAACCTGATCTCCTGGGAAAAAAAAACAAGGACAAGATAACTTTGTTACGAGGAGCAGCATCATCAGAGCAGATATCAAATAGACTGAGCAACCAGAGATGAAATATATATGAGGTACTGCGGGCCATGAGCAGCAGTAGAACTGTAGTCAACCTTATGGCTTGACATATCCCAAACTCTACCATGACCACCAAACCTTGGTTCAATGAGAAGTGCAGCATCAACATATCTCAAAGCGAGGTGCCACCCTTATGAAGTTTCAGCACAGGACTACATGTATGCTGAGCAGCAGGCAATAGATTGAGCGACTCAATCCCACAACCAACTTTATTCTATTTATTCACGGGATGAGGGTGGTATTAGCTGGGCAGCATTTACTGTCCATCCCTAAATGCCCAGGGAATAGTTAAGTGCCAAACACATTACTTTGCGTCTAGAGTCACATGCACGCTCGAACAAGTTAGGATGACAGTTTTCTTCCCGAAAGGATATTAGTGAACCAGACGGGTTTTTTCTGACAATCAACAACGGTTTCATGATCGGCATTAGACTCTTAATTCCACATTTGTATTGAATTCAAATTCCACCATCTGCCATGGCTGGATTTGAACTCGGGCCGCCAAGGCATTATCTGGATCTCTGAGTTAATAGCCCAGCAACAACACAATTAAGCTATCGCCTCCTCCCGTGACTCTATCAAAACTTTACAGACCTGCCACGAACGCTCATGCATGGTGGTGGACAATTAAACAACTCGCTGATGAAACTTGTCAAACTGGGAGAGTTCACTCCTCTTCCAAGATCAGAACCCCACCTTCTTCATCAAGTACCTCTAGGCCATGAGTGCTCAGTGACTGTGGCGGGACAGTGCTCGGAATGGACTGCCACAGGTGGTGGTAGAAAGAGCTCGGTTTAACAGGCATGAATAGGCACCAAATAGAGAGATATAGACCATGTTGAGGTAAGGGGTTTTTACTTTAGAAAGTTTCACATCCACCATCCCTGCAACTCTCCAAACTAGCAACTCTCCCCAAACCTGGCCTCCAACGCATTCCAAATCATTTCACTCCGCTGTTGGTGAACATGCTATCAAATGTCTCAGCCCCAAGCTCTGAAACGGTCTGCCTGAAATTCCCTGCCTCCTAATCTGTGGGTCTGGAGTCACATTTAGGATAGACCAGGTAAGCCGAACGGAACCAGATGGATTTTTCGGACAATGAATAATGGATTCACAGTTACCAGTAGATTTTGAATTACCAACTTTGTTTTTAATTGAATTCGAATTGCACCAATTGCCGTGGCGGGATTTGAACCCAGGTCCCCCGAACATTACCGGGGGCTTTGGATTAACAGTCCAGTCATAATCCTACTAGGCCATTGCCTCCCCAAGTTCCATGTATCCAGTTCTTGAATTGGTTAAAAATGAAGACAAATTCTTACAGATGCAGAAAACATGATCATCTGCATAGTTAATTGAGCGGGTGGATCTACCACAGTCATATCTTTGTTGCTGAGTGGAACATTTGCAACAACTACGCTGAAGACATTCAACAGGGTTCCACACCAAGTTCAACAAAGTCTGCTTTTCCTTTTACATGAAGTGACAGCAAATTAAAGCAAAGAAAGAGGCCAAGTTAACCCAAATAGTCAGTGCTTGTGTCTCATTAACCCCCCATCTCCCTCATTCAATTCAATCAGCAGAACCCTCTGCTATTAAGTAACTCATAAGCTTAACCAGCCTTTCTAGAAATATATTCACCTTATTTTCTTTGTCCTTTGAGAGCTAGTGAATCTTCCATTCTTGTCCCTTGCTGCTTCAAGATGATTCTCCCGAAACAACCATGTGATTTCTTATGCCTTGCTCTTCTGACGACTGGAAGTAATGCCTGGGCTGCATTTAAACCACCGTTCAAAAGAAAATTCAATTCTAAGACTTCACATTGGCCAAGCCATCATTCCCACACCAGCTGAGATCACCCGGAAGGTGATCTTGTCCCTCCCCGGGGTGTGGCACCCTCAGGTTAAAGTACCACCAGCCGTCTCTCTCTCTCTCTCTCTCACTCTCACGAGAGATGGCACACAGAACTGTACAGTACAGCACGGGAACAGGCCCATTTGCCCACAATGTTGTGCTGGGCATGAAGTCAAATTAAACTAATCTCTTCTGCCTACCCTTGGTCCATACCCCTTCATTCTTTAAACACCCCTATTGCATCTGCCTCCACCACCATCCATGTTCCACTCTCCGTGTTCCACTCTCCGCGTAAAAAAAACCTGCCCCTCACATCTCCTTTGAATTTTTCCCCTCTCATTTTAAATGCATTGTATGAGACATTTCAACTCTGAGAAAAATATTCTGACCATCAACCCTGTCTCTGCCTCATGAGCCTCTCTCAAGTCTCCCCTCAACCTCTGCCGCTCCAGAGAAAACAACTTCAGTTTTTCTAGCTTCTCCCGGTAATTCATACCGTCTAACCCAGGCAGCATCCTGGTAAACCTCTTCTGCACCCTCTTGAAAGCCTCTACATCCTTCCAGTAATGTGGCAACCAGAACTGAACGCCAAGTCCGGCCGAACCAAAGTCTTTATAAAGCTGCAACATGACATCCTGACTCTTGTACTCAATTCCCCAATCATTAAAGGCAAGCATGCCATATGCCTTCTTTACCGCTCTTTTTACTTGCATGGTCACCTTCAGGGAGCTACAGACTTGAAGTTCAAGATCCCTCTGCACATTGATGCTGTTCAGGGTCCTGCCCTTATCTGGGACCAAGACAACTTCAACTTAGTCACTGCAGAATTTTGCGTGATACTTCATGACGTGCTGAAGTTAATTTGCCAATTAGTCACCACTTTTTAAAAGATAAAATCTTTTGCCATGACTGCACATCTCCATTCAAGAGCAATGCAGCAGGTACAGCAGGTAGTGAAGAAAGCTAATAGCATTCTGGCCTTCATAACAAGAGGGATTGAGCATAGAAGCAAAGAGGTTCTTCTGCAGCTGTACAGGGCCCTGGTGAGACCACACCTGGAATATTGGGTGCAGTTCTGGTCTCCAAATTTGAGGAAAGACATTCTGGCTATTGAGGGGGTGCAGCGTAGGTTCACGAGGTCAATTCCTGGAATGGTGGGACTATCTTATGTTGAAAGATTGGAGCAACTGGGATTGTATAGCTTTGAGTTTAGAAGACTGAGAGGGGATCTGATTGAGATGTATAAGATTATTAAAGGATTGGACACTCTGGAGGCAGGAAACATGTTTCCACTGATGGGTGAAAAATAAGGGGTAGACCATTTAGGACAGAGATGAGGAGAAACTTCTTCACTCAGAGAGTGATGGATGTGTGGAATGCTCTGCACCAGAAGGCAGTGGAGGCCCAGTCTCTGGATTCGTTAAAGAAAGAGTTGGATAGAGCTCTCAAGGATAGTGGAATAAAGGGTTATGGAGAAATAAGGCAGGAACAGAATATTGATTGAGGATGATCAGCCATGATCATAATGAATGGTGGTGCAGGCTCGAAGGGCAGAATGGCCGACTCCTGCAACTATTGTCTATTGTCTAAAATGCTTTTCAACTTGAAAAACCTGCCTTCATTTTGCCCTGATTTTGCAGTTGAAAATGTCCATACTTCTGACAGTGGATAGCATCGCACAAACATGTTAATTAAGGCAACTGAACAATATCCCTTTCACTCCGAAGTCCTCTGTTGATATGTATTGAAGCATCTCCACATGACCAGCAACTTCTGACCCAACGAGAACAGAATTCCTTTTAATCTTTTTAGTAAACTGCGGGGAAAATTGTACATTGCAAATCAATCTAATGTTTGCAAATGCCCAGATGATAATAATGTGTACAGATTATGGCAGTGGAGCTAATTTTGATGACGATATGTTTGAGGACCTCTTCCAGAAAGCAAGTTGCTTGTTCAAACAGTTCTCTGGTATCTACATTTTCGCTCAACCTTGGGATGCAGTGGGTTTCTGTTTACTGACACAAACTTACAAAACTCATGCCAGGACAGGGAAATGGACATTGGCTCAGTTTCAAGATCTGTTCTAGGATTGCTCAGCGGGTAGATTTGTTGTCAGACACTCAGGAACTGTGGTTATAGGTAAATGTAGTTTCGCTCCATAACATCACATATTACACTCAAGACTGTTAACGCCTGTTAGTCATGTGCTTCAATGGTCTATCATGTACCAGAAGTGAATACAATGCTCCTGGAATTCTTACAGCAGAAGTCAGTGGGGGTGAACAACAAAAACAAAAAAATTACCTTTGTGCAGCATCTTAAAAACATTTACAAAAATGAGTCAGAGGACAAGAGTCCATAAGATGTTGCACCAAATCATATGAGGAGACAGATGATTTTGCTATGCTGCTTGGGTTTGGTATAAGAGGAGTGCTTGAAAACAAGTGGAGTCTTGTATGACAATTTACAGAAATATGGTTAAATGCCAGCTATGTCCAGGTCATGTAGGTGCAGGGGATAACAATCCAGAAGAAGTCCCATGATCTCAGATCACTCCCCAGTAACGACATAGGCTTTCTTTCTAAGTCAGGCAATGATGTCGTGAGATTATCGCCGGACTATTAATCCAGAGACCTGGGTCATATTTGGGAACCTGGTTTTGAATGCAGCGATGACAGATGGTACAATTCAAATTCAATAGTAATCTGGAGACAGGAGTTTGCTGATCAACAAGAAAGTATTCTCCATTGTCAGAAAGACCCATCTGGTTCACTGATGTCCTTTCAGAGCAAAACCTGCAACCCTTACCTGTTCTGGCCTACATGTGACTCCAGGCCCACGGCTGTGTGGTTGACTCTCAACTGTCATCTGAGCAATTAGAAATAGGCAATCAATGCTGGCCAAGTTAGTGACACCCATAATCCATGAATGAATGCATAATTTTACATATTCAGATTAACCCTTTGCACGAGGATGACCAAAGGCTAGGTCCATGATGTTAGTTTTTAGGGAGCGTCTTACATAAGGGAGGAAAAGTTATGGTTTGACTAAGAAATTCCCAAGGTTTAGGCAAAGGGAGCTGAAGGTATGGCCATCAGATGTTGAGCAAAGAAGGGCAGATACAGATCAAGGAGACTTGATTTAATGGAATGAAAATATTCAGAGGAGAAGGAAATAAAGGGGGGCTTGTGGTGTTTGACACCAGGCAGCAAGTCAAAAGTAAGGATGAGGATTTTGCAATAACTGCGCTGTTGGGAAAGGAATCAATGTCTCTCGGGGTGACAGGTGAGACATGGAATCTGGGCAGCAGAATGTGTGCTCAGATTTATGCAAGGTGCAAGCTATAGAAGGACATTCATAAGGACATTGAAATAACTAAGGTTTGAATGAAGAAAGTCATGGGCAACAGTTTCAATGTCAAATGGTTCATAGAATCCCTGCAGTGTGCAAGCAGACCATTCATCTCATCGAGTCCACACCAAACCTGCAAAGAGCATCCCACCCAGACCTACCCCACTATCCCTGTAACCCCACAATTCCCATGGCTAATCCACCCAGGCTGCACATCCCTGGACACTATGGGGCAATTTTTCCACAACCAGTCCACCTAAACTGCACATCTTCGGACTGTGGGCGGAAACTGGAGCACTCAGACAGGATGCACAGAGAATGTGCAAACTCCACACTGACACTTGCCCAAGGTTAGGATCGAACCCAGCTCCCCGCAACTGTGAGGCAGCAGTGCTAACCACTGAGCCACCATGCCACCCACGGTAGCAGAGACAATGGACGCGTTAATAAACGTTTAATCTTTTCCCTCTACAGGGGCATCCCTGACATGATTGATCTGCTGTCTTTGGACATACCACGTGTGAACCAAGGAAGCCTCAAAAACCTCTTTTATTGTGGCTTTTAACTAATTTGGAATGCGTATAGGGAAACTTCTGTTGCAATCTTTTGTTGCAGCACATGTCCCATGGCATTGTCAAAGTGAATCAAAGGACAACAGTTCTGTAACAATATTTTTTGCTACATCAGAGACAATAGCAAGGATATTCATTGCAATGACAGACTGAGTCACATACCATTTCTATTAAATGACATTCTGGAATTTTTATTGTCTCTGGAGACTGAGCTCCATTATCCCCTGAAAATTGTAACTGATTGGACATTATTTTATATTCTATACCCATACCTGTGTATCTACTTTTTATTTCCTTCCAGATTGAGAGCCGAGAATGCATCATCAAGTGGAACAGACTTTATGTTTTAACCCCTTCATGGTCCCACCCAGACGACCTTTCCACCAGCGACATCTGGAAGTTCAGTGGCACCGTTAATGAACTGAGATGTCCCAAGGTCTGTTAAAGGAGCATCAGCCACTGAAATTTGTCTGTAAGCCACCCGACGAAACGAGGACAGCAAACATCTTGTTCAAAGGGAGAACTTTGAAGAACATCTCAGAAGCGGGGATCAAGACAGAGATGCAGAAAGCTTGGGGAGAGTTTTTAGAGAGTTTAAGACTGGGGAAGATGAGAAGGCACAAGAGACAGTGGGGTTGGAGGAGGTGTACAGAGGTGGGGAGGTGGGTGAGGTGTTGGTGGGTTTGCAAACAAGGGCATGAACGTCAAAGTTCAGCATGGCAGCCACTGTTAAACAGTGACCTCTCGAGTACCACATCTCACGCTGCACCCCATTAGTGGCAGCCATGTCTCATTCTGTTATCTGGCAGCTATGATTTCAATGCATGACTGTTGTGTGTTGACACAGGACTTGCGCCTTTGCAAATGTGTTTCTAACATGGGGATGGTCAGTTTCTGCAACCTGTACTTGCTGCTGCTAATAGAGACTTAGGGTGGAATACACATTGAACAATTTTCAGCCAAATAGGCAGGTAGCATTGAGGTGGTGGGGAGGTTGCAGAAGGATTTAGACAGGTGAGAAGAATGGGCAAAGATGTGGCAGATGGAGTACAACGTGGGAATGTGTTTGGTCATGCACCTTGGTAGGGCGCAAAGAGGCATGGGGAGAAAATTCAGAAGCCTGAAGCGCAAAGAGATTTGGGAGTTTTAGTCCAGCATTCTCTCAGGGTAAACTCAGCCAGAGAGCAATGGAATTCACTGCTAAATAACGCTGTGGAGGCCAGGTCATTGAGTACATTTAAGATGGAGATAAATAGGTTCTTGATTGCAAAGGGGATCAAGGGTTTCGGGGAGATTACGGGAGAATGGAGTTGAGAAACTTATCAGCCATGATTGAATGGTGGGACAGACTTGATGGGCTGAGTGGCCTAATTTCTGCTCCTTCGTTTTATGGTCTTAAGAGTGAGAAAGGCATTGTTACTTTCAATTGGTTCCGTCGATCCACTGCTACGGCATAATTTAGGCTCTGCGCTTGGAAAAACTGCCAGTCCTGCTTCATGTCAGCTGGCAGTGAGTGACGAAAAGTTGTAGACATTGTCATCACTTTGCCAAGGCTTCATCATCAGCCTGTTTAGTCATTCTTTCCCAGTTTCTTTCTGCAACTTGTAATCCCAGATCCCTCTCCTGCCACCATCTTCTGTACTCACGGGAGACAACAGCATGGCGTCAACTGCGTACTTAATGATTCATTTGGAGGATCATTTGCCCAAGATGTGGGGTGCGGCCTGGTCCAAGTCACATGAATGAAGCAGACTGGAAAGGACACCTGTATATAATTCCAGTTCAAGCCAAACAATGACCAAAGTCTGCTTTTTTTGGTGCAACGTCCATCTTTTTGCTCCTGTGATATCCGTGAGAAATAATTGGCATGCATTCACACATTAAAGATGCTTTATAAATTGCAAGGCCACGGTTCTGTTGTTCAGTCGATATATCCTGCAGCCTTTAATGGGAGAACAGCTAACGTTGGGAGCACCTTGGGATTGACATCTGTTCAAGTAGCTTCGAATGCTTGCACGCTTTTTGTCGGGGCAAGTACTTAACTTTCTCAACAACAAAGATTTTAATCGTAAAAGCATTCTGAAGGTTTTCTTTCCTGAATAGAGAGATGGGCTAGAGCTGCTGTCTTCAATTTGTGTCGCTATTGTGTGCAACTGTGGTTGTTGTGGCACATACTGATGACCATGAAAGCTCACAGCTATTGCATGATTCATTGAAACTGATGGATTAGCCCTGGTCAATTTACTGTTTCAGATGTCACTTGTGCTCGCCAGGTTGGCAATGAGAAAAGTCGTCTTTCTGTCAGGACTGGGAACACTGAATTTTCAAACACAGAAGAGCTGCTGACATGGCAAGGGAGAGGGGTTGCAATGAGCTTCAAGGGACATTCAAAGTTAAGCGCAGTGCATTGGTTATTACCCTCTTCATTGGGACTTCTTGTTTCTGGGTTTCTTGTTGGATTAGCACAAGTGAAGGTTCAGTTTGAACTTCTCAAATTTTGAGTTCAATCTCAAGGCCTTGGAAGTCGGGGCAGAGGGTTGGTGGTGGTGGCGGTCAGAGATCTGTTCTGGGGGTGTCATGGCTCTTTAAGCCTGCGCACCATTTCACCGACCCATCCATTGATGTGTTGCTGGGGTCTGAAGTTGTAGGTGTATGGGATAGGTGTGAAGGTGGTGATTGGACTCTCCTCGGGAGGTCAGCAACAGGAACGAAGAGCCAGACTCCAGTATTTCACGTGGAACGCAGTTTGAAGATCAAAGTCGAGGAGGAAAAATGAGCATCATTTTCGCCAACATCCGCAAACCCTCTCCCAACACTGTCTTCACGAACTTCTTCCAACATGTCAATTCTCACAGCAACGTAGCTTGTTCATCTTGCTCCCAGACGCAAATCAAATCCCCAAGACTGCACAGTGTCAACCTCGCCTTCAAAGTGTATAGTGCAACCTTCCAGCAGAACTACGGTGAGCAATCTTTCAACACAGCAGGGTAAAAAATGAGCAGCCATGGGAACTGGGTCTTCATTCTGATTACAGAGAAACCTTAATTATCCGAAGGACAGGGGCAGGTACTATTTGTTCGGTTAACTGAATGCTGGATAATCGAATGCTGGATAACATAGTTAGCCAAGCATTGGGACCTTGTGATCTTGCCGGATCATCCAAAATTTGGTGAATCGAATGCCGGATAATCAAGTTTCTTCCATACTCCCAGTTATTTCTTTGACCATGGCTGAGATTGGTTTTTGCTCATGAATTATCCATGATAACCTACAGGGTCCCCACCATTGAAGTCAGCAATAGCACCACAAAACTCGAGTGAATGACCCATGTGACTTGAAA
Source organism: Chiloscyllium punctatum (assembly GCF_047496795.1). NCBI lineage: Eukaryota > Metazoa > Chordata > Chondrichthyes > Orectolobiformes > Hemiscylliidae > Chiloscyllium > Chiloscyllium punctatum. The sequence continues at coordinate 13,195,222 of NC_092773.1, forward strand.
CCTACCCGTCACAAGAGGCAGTGTGGGTTTCACGTCAACGGCCTTCTGCACTTTGCTGACATGTGCAGGTTGGTGGTTGGGAACCAGCTTCATGATCCTACAGGAATTTCACTTTATATTGTGCACCCAGTCCTCTGTCAACTGCACCATGCCCACGATCTATTCCATACAGGACATTGGTAGTATCCGGAGTTCTGGACCAGGAGACCCAAGTTCCATAAGAAATATGAGGAGGAGTAGTCCATTCAACCCCTCGAGCCTGTTCTGCCATTCAATTGGATCACGGCTGACCCAACATTGCTAATTCCACTTTCCTGCTTTTTCCCCATAACCCTCAATTGTCTGAGTGCTCAAGGAACTATTTCGTACTTAAATATACGCAAGGACTCTGTTCCCACGGCTTTCTATGGCAAGGAGTTGTAAAGTCCTCCAACCCTCACAGAAGAATTTCCTCCTCACTGCTGTCTTAAATTAATGGGCCTTTATTCCAGAGACAATGTCCTCTGGTCCTAGACTCTCCCATGAGAGCTAACATCCTCTCAACCCTTGAAGAATCCTACACGGTTCAATGAGATTACCTCTCAATCTTCTAAACTCCCACGAGTACAGTTCCAAGCTGTTTGGCCTTTGTTCATGAGACAATCCTTCCACACCAGGGATCACCCAAGTGAATGTTCTCTGATATGCCTCCAAGGAAATGTTATCTTTCCTTAAATAAAGGGACCAAGACTATTCATAGTACTCCAGATGAGGCTTCACTAGCACCTTGCATGAAGACTTCCCTACATTTGTACTTCAACTCACTTGAAACCAGAGTCAATCTGCTTCAGAGAAAGGTAATAACATCTCTGAACACGGCGATTAGAATATATCTGACCTATTCAGGACTCGAGCTTCCCCACGGGTTTATGTATGGACTGGGCAAATGGAAAGCAGCTGTTAACGTTTGTCGAGAGGTCAATAACAAAGGGACATAACTTTTGAAGTGTAAGGCAAGAGGTTTAGAGGAGATCTGAGGAGAAATGTTTTCACCCAGTGGGTAATGGAGTTCTGGAAGGCATTGCCTGGGAGAGTAGATAAGGTGGAAACCTCTAAACTTTTAAAAAGGTTTGGATGCAAACTTGAAATGCCACAGCTTAATGTGGGAAAGTAAGACTCATGCCTGGGACCCGGGTTCGATTCCAGCTTCCGATGACTGTCTGTGTGGAGATTGCACGCTCTTCCCTTGTCTGCATGGGTTTCCTCTGGGTGCTCCGGTTTCCTCCCAAAGTCCAAAGACGTGCAGCTCAGTTGGATTGACCATGCTAAATTGTCCATAGTGTCCAGGGAAGTCATTGGCTGGGTGGATTAGCTATGGGAAATGTAGGTTTACTGGAATAGCATAGATGGGTGGGTCTGGGTTGGATGCTGTTCAGCGGTCTGTGTGGACTCAATGGGCCAAATGGCCTGCTTCCATACTGTGGGGATTCTATGATTGAACTCAATGATAAAATTCCACCCCCAATTGAGGGTGGCTCAACCCACCAATGGCTGACCCGAAATATTGTGCACATTTTAACTAGGTCACAAAAGGTTGGTGAGGTTTTTGGTTGTCCTGCATAGAGAAATTAACCTCTTTCACAAAAAGAAACACGTCATTTTTTAATCCCCTTCAGTTCTGAGGGAGAGTCCCATTCAACTTAAGATGTCAAACTTTCTTTCTCCACAGATACTGCCAGACTTGTAGAGATGCTGTCGCACTTTCTGCTTCGACAACAAAATAACTCCTTATAGTACTGTAATCATCTCCTGTACCCTGCTTACATCTTCAAACTTCTTTCTGCACAGAGGAGGCCATTCAGCCCTTCGAGTCTGCAGCACATGAAATACAGGATTCCAATTTGATTTGACTTATTATTGTCAAGTGTACCAAGTTACAGTGAAAAGAGTTGTTTTACGTTCTTACTAGCAGATTGTACGAGCATATGGATCAGGGTAACGGAACAGAACACAGCATATAGAGTTAAAGCTGCCGAGAAGGTAGAGAGAGAGATCAACATTAACATTAAATAGGTCCATACAAATGTCTGGTAACAGTGAGAAAGAAGCAGCTCTAGAATTGGTTTGTACGTGTGGTCAAATGTTTATCCCTTCTGCCCAACGGAAGAGGGTGAAAGAGAGTATAAATGGCCTGGGGAGGGATCTTTGATCATGTTGATTGCTTTCCCAGTGCCGTGGAAAGTGTAAACAGAGTCAATGGATGGGAGGCTGGTTTGTGTGATGGACTAGACTGGGCTGTGTTCACAACTCTCTGTAGCTTCTTTTGGTCTTGGGCAACTGACATTCCACACTACGATGCATCCAGGTAGGATGCTTTCTGTGGTGCATCTATAAAGATTTCTCACAAGTTTGGCCCTTGGTTCTTACTGCTAACCTCCTGAGTTGTCTACACCTGCACTGTTTCAATATGGGTATGGGGAGAGCGCAGGAAAGTGGAGTTGATGCTAAAGTGAGATCAGCCATGATCTCACTAAACAGCAGAGCAGGCCTGCTCCTCCTCTGAGTTCTTGCGACCACTTGTTGGTCATGAACAACATTACAACACTCAATGACAGAGAACTGGGAAAGCAAAACACTCAACAAATAGGAGAACAGAGCAATCACCTTTGTTTCACATCAGTGGGGTCAAGGTTTTCAGATTGCTCACCAACTGTTAATATTAAGTTAACAAGAGCAAGTCTGATCCTGTTCCCACCTCATATTCTCAAGCTCTCCAGCAGGGACAGCAGGCTAAATGCGACCTCATCACAATCCCAGACAAAATCAGCTCTGACCCTCTGGACTGGATAGCTCTTGCAGTGCCTCTGCTGCAGAAACTGAACCGTCAGAACTTGACAGCATTCAAAATCCCTTCCAATACAGCATGACATTTGAGTGCTTTTGGTATGGATGTAGATAGATAACCACAAATAGTTGACAGCTGCATTCAAATCTCATTCTAACTCCCCTAATGGGCTTTGTACAGTGCACAGACCCTGAGATAACTTTGCCTTGATGTTACCAGGTTACTGTGTGGTTTGGAGCCTGTAACAATTCATCCTGAGCACTATTATGGACACGCTTGATGGATCTACATTTTCTAGCTCTGTATCAAGCACACATATTGCAGATATGAAATTGAAAATTACGGTGAATCTGACCTGCTTGTGGAAAGGTTATTGCATCTGATTTTACAGCAGCCGACAGAGTTCAGCAATTGAAATCAGTGGTTATTTCTCGAATGCTTTGTCCCGAAGCACAAGGAAGAACGTCTGCATAGCTCCCATCCCCCTCTACACCTCTGTTGCCACCCCTGGATTCCTGAAGAAAGGTTATATCAAAATGTTGACTTCTCTACCTCCTCATGCTGCTTGGCTTGCTGTGATCTTCCAGCCTCCTGTTTGTCCACCATGTTTGGAACCACCCTCTCTCTTTCTCTCATCTCTCCCTCTTCCTCTGGCATTACCGACTCGCAGTGGATCAAAGGTTGACAAGTCTGATTTCAGCTTCTCCTGCAGCCATCATAGCACTGCAATTACACACTGCGTTCAATGACAGGTGAAACATCCAAGGTTTCTGGTGTTGATCACTGTCCACTCACCTCAGCGGGTGGAATGGTCCTCTTGACGTATCCGACATTGAACAAGACCAGGTGGAGATTTGGGGACAGGGTGTGGTGAGAGAGCGGATTGTTCAATTTTCCTGCCACTTTGCCTGTCCCACTACTCATCATATGAGAGTGCACCAACCTTACAGTCAGAAGAGGAGGAGAAATCGGTACCAGCACCTGAACAACCATAATGGGCTGAAGAGCCTCATTGTGAATAGAAACTGCAACCATTATTTGAAACAACCAGGTAACATTTATCATGCTGATTCATGCATGACAAGTTGAACTCTGACGCACGAAGACTGCACTCCACAGGGTCACTGTTTCAGGAGTGGACTGGGGCTAACTGCGCTGAGGGATGCAAAGATCAGAAGGGAACAGATGACAAATTTCATTCATCATGGGTCACGAATTGGAGCCGAACAAAAGTGAAAGCACAGCTCAAAACAAAAGAAAACAAGAAAACTATCACACAGTCTGCAACTCGACGATAAGGCTGAAGCATTTCAAAAGAAAGCCACAGGCAATACAAGTCAGTCAGGCACCCGTTCCAATGAGGAGGGATTCTGCCAACAGAATTAATTGCTGGAAATTGCATTCTTGCTCAATCTTTGCAAAACTGAGAGATGCCCAAGTACATCCAAACATGTTGATGTTACCTTGTCCCCAATGCACACCCTCTCTCACATGTTGGTGCCTCACATGTCCCAATGCTGTCAGCAATGAGGTATTGATCATTGGCTTTGTCTGAAAGATTGCAAGATGATTTGCAAGTTCCCACTGTCAGCAGGCCATGCCTGGCTTCTGTTATTGGTCACACTGAAATATGACAGCTATTCACTGGCCAAGGGCACCTCTAAATTTGGCTGGAAAACTAAATACAGAATCTCGCATTGCTCCGCCAGACTGGCACACACTTCTGAGGCATTCCATTTATCTATGTTTCCCTTTCAAGTGAATATCATTTTGCAGACTTCATTAGAATAAGACACCAACAGAATTGAAAAATGCAGATGGAAGCAAATACATACCTCAAAAGCAATCTGACTTGCTCATCACTGTCGGGAACTTCAATCCAATTCCGTCTGTGCTTTATTTTCTGAAAGGATTGTGTGTCATGGACAGGCAAGACAGAACACCACAACATACAATCACTCAACCTGAACTATCAACATCTCTCTCCAACTGCACCCACTGACTCCGCCCACCTCCCCCAAAGCTATTGCATATATGCTGTCCCCTCCACACTTCACTTCAGCCCTGATGAAGTGTCAGCAAGACTCGAAACATTAGCCTGCTCTCTCTCTCTCTCTCTCTATGGATGCTGTCCGACCAGCTGTCATTTCCAGCACTTCTTGCTTTCAATGCAGAGTCCAGCATCTTCAATAATATGTTCCTAACAAAACATACTTTCTTGGATTTTGGGGAAAAGACCTGGAATTATTTGGTTTAAATTTTCATGGTTCTTGAAACAAAAGCAGTGGAGTGAATGTTTCTGGACGCAGGAATGTAGTTTGGGGACAGGAGATTTTGTACCAGGCCATTGTGCACATATAACTCACATCTTTGGAAGATCAAGTTTCGAATGAGTTACGTTGCAATCGAAAGTGCACCTGAAATGACCCTAACTGAATGCTTTGGGACATCTTTATATCTCAAAAGGCAAATTGTAAGTGCAAGTTCTTTCTCTCTCCTTGTCTGTTAATTTGTTAATGCAAAACATCTCTCACAGCTTCTGTTTTTTTTTCAGCAAAGAAGTCTGATAATGCATTCGACTGGAGTCGAAAAGTGTGGCACTGCAAAAAGCTCAGCAGGTCAGGCAGCATCCGAGGAGCTAGACAGTCATTGTTTCATTTATTAATTCCTGATGAAGAGCTTATGCCTGAGAAATTGTCTCTCCTGCTCCTCCAATGCTGCCTGACTGACCTGCTTTGCTTTTTCCAACGCCACACGTTTTGACTCTGACTCTCCAGCAACTGCAGTTCTCACTTTCTCCTGATGCATTACATTGGGAAAGGGGAAATGCAATGAGACCTGGGTGTCATCATGGACCAGTCGCTTAAAGCAAGCATCCAGGTGCAGCGAGCAGTGAAGAAGGCAAATGGTATATTGGCTTCTGTCGTGCAAGGATTTGAGGTAGAGTAAATAGACAAGGTCTTTCCTCAGGGTAGGGTTGTCCAGGATTAGGGCATAAGTGAGTGGAGATAGACTTAAAAGGGACCTAAGGGGCAACTTTCTCATGCAGCGGGTGATTCATGGATGGAATGAGCTGCCAGAGGAAGTGGTGGAGGCTGATTACAATTACAGCATTTAGAAGGCATCTGGATGGGTACATGCATAGGAAGGGTTTAGTGTGGTCTGGGCCAAATGGGACAAGATTAATTTAGGCTATTTGGTCGACATGGACAAGATGGGCCGAAGGGTCTGCATCTATGCTGTGCATCTCTATGGTAGAGGCAGGGATGTCTTGCTGCATTTGCACAGAGCTTTGGTGAGACGACACCTGGAGTATTGTTTTTTTGGTCTCAATATCCGAGGAAACGTGTTCTGACTGTGCAGCGAGTGCAACAAAGGTTTACCAGACTGAGTACTGGGATGGCAGAACTGACACAGAACATAGAACAGTACAGCACAGTAAAGGCCTTTTGGCCCTTGATGTTGTGCCAACCTTTTATCCTATTCTAAGATCTTCAGCCATGATGCGATCCCTGATTAGCAGTGCCACTCCCCCACTTCTTTCACCTCGCTCCCTATTCCTTTTGAAACATCTAAACCCCAGAACCTTTCCTGCCCCTGTGACATCCAAGTCTCTGTAATGGCCACAACATCATAGTTCCAAGCACTAACCCATGCCCTAAGTTCATCACCCGTATTCCTGGTACTTCTTGCATTAAAACAGCCCAGTTCTGCCACTTCACCAATCACACTGACTGAAACTTTTCCCTATCAACTGTCTATCCCTCCCCACAGATTCTCCGTAAGCTGTATTTGACTGTTCATGAGCTACGCCATCCTCAGATCCGTAGATCCGATTCCCAACCCACCCGCCAAACTAGTTTAAACCCTCCCGAAGAGCTCTAGTACAGTGAGGGGTTGGATTGGTTTAGGACGATATTCACTGGAACTCATAATAATGAGGAAGGGATCTCATTGAAATCCTGCAGGATTAGACAGGGTAAGTTTGTGAAGGATGTTCCCACTGAGAGGGAAGCCCAGGACCGGAAGGGGCGACGGGGGGAGGGGGCAAGTCACAGTCTAAAGACATGGACAACATAATTTAGAACAAAGACGAGGAGAAATTTCTTCATCCAGAGAGTGGCTGAGGCTGTGGAATTCTCAGTGGAATTGAGGCTGAGACACTGAATGATTCCAAAACGGTCTTGGGGATAGTTCATAGGGCCACAGGGATCAGAAGGTACGAGGAGAAACTGGGAATAAAGTACTGAGTTTAATGTTCAAATTGAATGGTGCACAAGGTTCGAAGAGCCGAATGAGTGACTCCAGTTCCAATTCTCTACATTGCTGTGCTTCAATTTTATTAGAACTTAAGTTATTTTCCATTCTCTCCACCATTTTACCTGTTCTGTCATCTGCAACCTCCTGAATGCCTCCAACATATCTGGGTTCCTCCATTTCTTGCACACTTTTGATTTTAACTATTCCATTTTTGGCAAACTCCCAAAATCTCTCCCTCCACCTCTGCCCACCTCGTGCTTCTATTTCTTCAAGATGCTCCTTCTAACTTCCTGCTTTGACAAAATTGTGGTTAGCACATCCCCAGGAGACTCTGCAGTCAAATTTTGTTCCAAAATATTCTGTGAAGCACCCTGGGGACATGCTGTTATGCAAATGTCCACAGACAAATGCAAGATGTAACGTTGCTTTCATCCAAGTTGCCCGTCTTCTCGAGAGGGGTCAACGTGAAGGTGGTATTCTTTGCAAGATTCCTGAGTGGAGTGCAGGTTGTCATGAAGAGGTGTCAGGGTTCTCACACTATTTACCTCTGTACTCTGACTATGTTCAAGTGTTGTTTCAGCTCTGAAGATCATGTTTAAAAACATGGCACATAAAAGTACTGCCAAAGTAGTTGTCTTCCCGATGTCCACCATTCAGTTCACGCAAGACCCTTCCGACTTTCTTGGCAGTCGGCATTCTGCTAGTGATATTGAGAATTAGTATCGTTCAAGTACTAATTAGCCACTTGCCCCATGAAATGTACATCTTCTCTATTCCAAGCAGACCCCCTCTGCTGGTATATGTAGCCAACAAAGTACACAATGCAATTTTCAACACCTTACCACCCGTGACCTGTTACAACTCTCGAGGAATCACACTGGAGTGAGTCTGTCCCTTCGATAGAGATGGGTAAGGGGGGAGGGGTGGCACTACCACTGAGAAAATCTCACCAGAAATAAAATGAAAAGCAGCGGCGCAAATTCTGAAGTGATATTTTGGCCAAGTTGACGAGGAAAGCTCTCGGGGGATTGTCTGGCATTCTGTCTTCGATTGAAGTAATGAGCTCCTGGAGATGATCTGGAAGACATTTAAAAAACTGACTGCAGACAGCAGATCAACCCAGTTTATATGCATTGAATATGAAACCCAGAGGCCATTTTAAAAACAAAAATCAATGATCTGTTTTGAGGTGACTGTAGAAATCCTTTATATAAGTTTTTTTGAACAAAATTTATGCTGAGTTGTTGTAAAATATAAATCTCTCACATGACTGTTGACCCAGAATGATTATATTTTTATCTCCCTTTCATCTCCGGACAGCTCTGAAATTTTGTGCTCATCAAGTCAGCAATGCAGATTTCGACAAATGAAACTCTTTCCCTTTTTTTGGCATCAGTTGTCAACAGCCACCAACACATTCCATGGTCGTGCACAGCATGTGTTACCTCTCACAGTCTCACAACCTCAGACGATACATGTCCTGCTCCAACACCCTTCCCTGCCAAATCACTCCTTCCCCAGTTCCTGAAGAAGGTAAATTCTCAAACAGTTGCATCTCCTCTCCATCCCCCGAGAAGCTCTTGGCATCCATTCAGCCTGGACTTTTGTCACGTACAATTGTACCACATTCCAAGTTTGTGAAAATCCGCCCCACTTGGCGAGATTGATCAGTGACTGAAGCCCGCATTAGTACATTAGTACATCGTATTGTCGTACATAGCACACATAGAATATGCAACAATACCATGCAGAACAGGCCCTCGATGTTGCGCTGACCTGTGAACTAATCTAAGCCCATAGCCCTACTCTATCCCTGTGCTCATCATCCATGTGCTTATCCAAGGATTGTTTAAATGCCCCTAATGTTGCTGAGTTCACTACATTGGCAGGCAGGACATTCCACATCCTTACCATTCTCTGAGTAAAGAACCTGCCTCTGAAGTCTGTCTTAAATCTATCACCCCTCAATTTGCAGCTATGCCCCCTCTTACAAGCCAACATCATCATCCTAGAAAATGGACTCTCACTGTCCACCCTATCTAATCCTCTGATCATCTTGTATGTCTCTGCCATAACCCCTCTTCGCCTTCTTCTCTCCAATGAGAACAGACCCAAGTCCCTCAGCCTTTCCTCATATGACCTTCCCCTCTAGACCAGGTAACATCCTGGTAAATCTCCTCTGCACCTTTTCCAATGCTTCCACATCCTTCCTGCAAGGCCACACTAACGTTTTGTACACACAGTTGTGACGGATCCCGCCCTCGGTTCCCAATCTTTTATATTCGGCCTAAGGCAGGGAAATCTGAGCATCAATTGATCTTGGCAGAACTGGTCTGGAGTCGGGCATACCTGAAGTGGAAGGAAGTTCCTGGCCATTCCTTGCCCGGTTGTCAGGCAAAAATCCAAGGAAGTAGCACAGCAGAGAACATCCTCAATAGCAAGGTGCCATTTATGAGGAACAAACCCCTTTATCGTCCTTGTACTGTTAATATCAGATACCTGATGTCCAGCTTCCCCTCACTACAGCATCATCAATGTGTCCCTCTCAACAGCTTCCATCCTGTAAAGTGAATCTACCAAAATGAGGAGGAGCAGGTCAAAGGTCCGTATCTGTTCAAGCTGCTCCCACAGTGACAACGTATCACCAGATGTTGACAATCATGGGCTGTGGGAATTTTTGGTTCAACACTCTTGGAATATGAAGCTGACATCAGTCACGGTGAGCAAGAGACTTTATTCTCGATTACTGCAAAAGCTCATCATGTTCCTTCACGTGTGGAAATTCGTCTTCATGACCCCCTTGTGACAAGAGAGTGACAAATCAGATGGTTGGCTCTGAATTACCCTCTGAAAAGGCTGAGCAAACTACTCAGTATGAAGGCAGTCAAGGATGGGCAATGATTGCTGACCTTGCCCGTGACATGAACATCCCAAGGAGGAAGTAAGAAAAAAGAATCAAATCAACCCAATCCAGGAATACAAACTTACCACCAGTCAGAAAGCATACAGCGGACCATAATGAACAGAGAACAGTTCATTCTCTCCCAGTTGGGCAATTGCATCAGTAAAATTCAATTCACAGGTGTCCATTATGCACAGTGCTCAGTTAAACATCAATATGAATGGCATAAGATGCAGAGGGATACCAGGAAGTACTTCTGATAGGGTGAGGTCCTGTGATGTGGATTACATTGTCTGAAAGGATGGTGGACGCAAACTCCACAGTAACATTCAAAAGAGAACTGGAAGACAATGGAGGTAGTAACATTGACAGGTCCAATGGTAAGAGGAATGGGACTAACTGGAGAAATCCAACTGAGATCCAGAATAGGTACCAAGTTTTAAGGATCGGCTTGAGGCAGACAGCTTTTTTAATCAAGCGGGGAGTCAAAGGTTATGGGAGAAAAGCAGGAAGCTGGAGCTGACGATTCAAGAGGTTGAATGGCCTCCTTATACACCTTGTGGGCTTGTGCTGAGGGTGTCGCTGGCTGGGCCAGCATTTATTGCTGCATCCCTAATTACCCAGAGGGCAGTTAAGAATCAACCACATTGCTCTAGGTCTGGAGTCATATGTGGGCCACACCAAGTAAGGATTCCTTCTCTGAAAGCCATTACGTATCTACCTCACCCTTATCCACACATGTCGATTTTAAGAATGCACTGAGCTCAACTCCCAAAGCTTGCACTTTCTTACTGGTCCATGGCGAGAAATAGTTGCTCAGACTTGACAGGCCAGATTATCTGCTTCCATGATCGGATATTGTATGAGTCCATGAGTTACTGTGCTGACTCCCTGCACTATGTCAGAGGGCAGTTCAGAAAGTCAAACAGGTACATCAGATTAAGCAAGGAAGGTAGATTTCCTTTCTCGAATGGCTTGGGTGAACCAGATTTTGTTTTAACTTAGGGCAAGTGATTCTCATTTTCACTGTTCATAGCTTCCTTCAGCATCTGGACTTATGAGTAGAAGTTAAATTCCACCAGCTCTCATCACAAGATTTGCGTGTATAATCCCAGAATATGAGCCTCAGCTTTTGGATTGCAAGTCCAATGGTATGTGCATCTGCCATGGTCTTTTCTGTTGCACTATGAAGCAACTGTTCCCCTGTGAACCTTCATATAACGTCAACATAAAATCAATGCTTTTACATTCAACACCTCTTCCACCAAAATCAAGGCTTCTCTTCACCTTCATTGACTTGTTGCCCAATAACTTTTATCGTTTTCCTTTCCTTTTCTGGACTTCTCCTTGCACCATGTATTATTTCAGATCTTTCCGCATTAAACTGAATTCCTGCACATCAAGGTCGACGTGCGCAGAATAAACTGATAAATGTTTTGGCTTATCAACCCCATAATCACAATTGTATTTTAAGTAAGAGAAAGTACATCACATATTAAACAGGTAGATGTAACAGCGAGAAGGAGACAGCCAAATCAATATGGAGAGACATCAGTTAGTGATAACAAGGGCTAAGCATCAGCGGCTCAAGGTGAACAAACAGATAGTGGGCTCATTAGCTGAATGAAAGAAGCTGCAAGGAATTGCAATGGGAAAATCAAACCACCTTCAATATCAAACAAATGCAACTGGGATAGCACAGGGCTGAAGGTTCAAGCAACTGCAGAAGATAAATGACTTTTCTTCAAACGACAACAGGGTATAAGGGAGGAAAGTGTGCAAGTCTTGCATAGACTGTGATCCCCATGAATTTTAAACATCAGGGCCTTGGTACAAGTCGGAGCGGGGTTGGGGGGGGGGACACACAGATACATTTCACTGCCTTTCTGATGTTGGAGCAGAATCGTCCAGTTTCAAGTTCCTTCTAACTCGATGAGCAGAAAGAGGCCTATTTTCTTTTTTTAAACATAATATGCAGTCCTATGCACTTTTGTTCATGAGCCGGGAGGTGAGTGAGTGTGAGATGCCGCGCAAGTACAATTTCTTCACTCACAAGGTGAAAGCCAGGCTGTGACTTCCATGACTCACTGTGCTTCTTACTTCTGCAACACTCCAGATCCTCTGATTCTGGGCTCCAACAGGTTGCTGATTCTCAGCACTGAACCATTTATTAATGCCGTCCGGGCGCAGCTGCACCATTCCCTATGTCACAAAGCTAGTCCTTTTTTTTGTCTAAAACCTGTTCCTTGACTCAAGGATACTCTACCCTTGATTTTTTTCAGAGGGGTAATAAACAAGGCTGGGCTCCAATCAGTCTGGTTTGGTGCAGAGATGAAAAGGATTTTGAGAGGTTTTTTGTTTATTGTTTATATGTAAACAGATGAGACTTCAGTCCGAAGTGGTCATGTTTTAGAGTGACCTGTAGAATGAAAGGGGAGTGGTCAGCTCTCTAGCTGAGCTGAACAGTTTAATTCAGTCCAGAACTGGATGGGAGTTCAACAGTGAGCTATGTGGAAACTCTCTCTTCTGCCCTTCTAACTTCAACCTGCAAGCATCTGACCCTTTTTTGAACTGTGTTTTAAAGGGGGTGTGCTTATTGGGTCCGCTGTGTACATTCGGATCATCATATTTAAGTCTAGATTATATTAGATTCTCTACAGTATGGAAACAGGCCCTTCGGCCCAACAAGTCCACACCGCCCCTCCGAAGAGTAACCCACCCAGACCCATTCCCCTACCCTATATTTATCCCTGACAAATACACCTAACATTATGTAAAAACAAGGGTTGCAGATGCTGGAAACTAGAGTCTAGATTAGAGTGGTGCTGGAAAAGCACAGCAGGTCAGGCAGCATCCGAGGAGCAGGAAAATTGACGTTTTGGGCAAAAGCCCTTCATCAGGAATAGATGTCTATTTTCCTGCTCCTCAGATGCTGCCTCACCTGCTGTGCTTTTCCAGCACCACTCTAATCTACACCTAACATTATGGCCAATTCACTTGAGCACCCGGAGGAAACCCACGCAGACACGGGGAGCATGTGCATACTCCACACAGACAGTCACCTGTGGCTGAAATTGAACCCAGGACTCTGGTGCTGTGAGGCAGCAGTGCTAACCAGTTAGCCACCGTGCCACCCCAAATTTGAATAGACGGAGTTCTGTAGGAGTTCTTTATTTTATCCTTTGTGTTTCACTGTGTAACTTTGTGGATAATTGCTCCATGCCTCTCTCACTTCCTTCAAGGCAATCCTGAAAAAGTCACCTCTTTGACCAAGCTGTCTCAGTCTCTCCAACTCCTTGAGTGGCTTAACAATGCGTTTCATTTGAAGACGCCACTGCAAACTGCCAAAAGATGCTTCACGACCAGAAGTATGCTACATGGCTTGCAGAGGAGATTGCAGCCTGTGGTGTTCTCACCTATTTGCTGCTCTTATCCTTCCAGGTGGGCAGAACTCACACTTTGGAAGTTGGAAGGTGCTGTCTAAAGAGCCTTGACAGGTTGCTGCATTACATTTTGTTTGTGACACCAAGTGCCGTGGCTTTGCATCAGTTGTTGAGGGTTGTGGATGTGGTGCCAATCGAGCAGGGGTTGCTTTGTCCTGCAGGGTGGAGCTGCACCCATCCAGGCAAGTGGAGATTATTCCCTCACACTCCTGACTTGTGCCTGGTACATAATGGAAAGGTTCTGGAGAGTCAGGAAGGCAGTTACGCACACAGAACTGACAATCTCTGACCAGAGCTGGCCCAGTTCAGTTTCTGGTCCATCCTGTGAGGTCTTGTACTGTTGAAGAAAATGATGATGGGACCATCAGTCAAGGTTGAGGAGAGATGATTTGATTCCCACAGTCCAAACATGCGCATGTTTCCCTGTGACCATTTATTCCTGCACTGGTTACAAATCTGTCTATCTCAGCCTTGAATATATTTAACAACCAAATCTCGACAGCCCTTCGAGGTAAAGAATTCCCTTTCTTACCTTGATAACTCAAATTTATTTGGTTTGTTCTAAATCATAGAATCTTGAGACTTTACTCTCTTCCCAAACTTGGTTGACATTCCAGACGTGAACATGGGGAGGCAATAGCCTAGCGGGATCATTACAGACTGCTAATCCAGAGACCCAGCTTACGTTCTGGGGACCTGGGTTCAAATCCTACTCAGGCAGATGGTGAAATGTGAAGAAATAAACACCTGGAATGAAGAATCTAATGATGACCATAAATCCATTGTCGATTGTCGTAAAAACCCCATCGAGTTCACTCATGTCCTTTAGGGAAGGAAACTGCCATCTTTACATGTGACTCCAGACCCACAGCAATGTGGTTGACTCCTAACTGCCCTCTGGGCAATTAGGAATGGGCAATAAATGTTGAGCTTGGCATCAATACCCTCATCCTATAAATAAACAAAAAAAGAATGTGGAACCTGATGCTCAATCATCACATCTAAACGCTCGACAACTGAGGGAATATTTGCTTGTGGAAGGGTAGTTATTGTTGTCATGTAGGCAAGAGCACTATCAATTCAGACATGTACTATTGTCCGATAGCAGTTGGATTATCGGCTCCCTCACGCCGTCAATTAAGGGATTAATATCAGCCAGATCACAAGCGGTGAGGACCACTGCATCTCTTAGAAATAGTGCCGTGGGATCCTCAGAGCCATCTCAGAGATCGAATGGGATCTCAGTTGAACAAGCATGAAGAGAAAGCAGGAATGGGGCAATGAAATTGTACAGCCATGATCACATTGAATGGTGGTGCAGGCTCGAAGGGTCAAAGGGCCGACTCCTGCACCTATTTTTCCAGTGTTTCTATGTTTCGCCTCACTTGAAAATGGCAAAACCGACACACCGTGGAGTACAGGCTCAGGTCAGCGGAACTGGGACCCATCACCACCTGGTTCACAAGTGGCATCGAGTGAACCACGGTGAGGTCAAGTATCTGGGATGAAACACATTAGGCCAACGATCAGTCAAGGAGGAAGTTTCCACAGGGAGCGAGTGACTCCGGCCTGGAGGGATGTCCATTTGGACACAGAACAGGCGCAGGACACGATTTCGAGTGTAACGAGCTCCGTAGCGGAATAGACCACCCTGAGCCAGCATCCGGACCAACAGGGTTTCAGAGGAATCCACCCAGCTGAGGTTCTGGCAGATGTCAAGGCGAATCTCAGGAAAGCAGGAGAGACAGAGGTGACAAACACGCAAGTGTCGCCGGGTGGATTGATTCTACGCCCGTCAGACTCAGAAAAGTGAAAGGAACTCATCAGTCACCTCAGTAATCCACAAAACTGGCCCATAGTTTGGACCGATTCATCACGAAGGGTGAGGCCGCACAAGAACTGAACGGTCACTGATGTTTCCTCTCCTTTTCACGTCCAAAGCAGGAATCTCATTACATCCCCAGGTGGGATTTTACTCTGAAAACAACAAATGTTGGATATCACATGGGTTCAGGCAGCATCCATGGAGACACAGTAAGTTAACGTTTCGAGTTTACATGACTCTTCATCAGAGCTGAAGCGTGGAGGGGGTACCACTAAAGCAATAGTGAGTGGGTGTGGGGGTAATGGTGGTTATCATCATACCCTATTAATTTAAAGTTCGGCATTTTCTAATGACCCCAACAGGGCATTTGACTTGTATCACAACTCCCCTCACCTCTGTCCAAGGCCCCAAGGGATCCTTCCACATCCGCCAGAAATTTACCTGTACATCTACCAATGTCATCCACTGCACCCGTTGCACCCGGTGTGGTCTGCTCTACATTAGGGAGACAGGACGCCTTCTTGTGGACTATTTCAGAGAACATCACTGGGACACCCGCACCTGCCAACCCCACCACCCTGTGGCTGAACACTTCAACTCCCCCTCCCACTCAGTTAAGGACATGCAAGTCCTGCACCTCCTCCATCACCAAACTGTTACCATCCGTCGCCTGGACAAAGGATGCCTCACGTTCCTCCTGAGGACCCTGCAACCACACGGAATAAAAGTGGTCTTCAACATGTTCCTCACTTCCCCTCTCCCCACATTATCTCAGTCTCAAGACTCCAACGCTGCACTGCCCTCTGGACCTGTCCATCACCACGCCCCATCCTCCCCCCCCCCCCAACCCCGACCTATCACCTTCATCCACCTATCACTTTTTCAGCTATCTTCTGTCCCACCTCCACCCATTTACCTCTCAGCCCTGGCCCACAATCCTCATTTTTGATGAAAGGCTCATGCCCAAAACATCGATTCTCCTGCTCCTTGGATGCTGCCTGACCTGCCGTGCTTTCCAGCACCACACTGCTTTGTTCTGCCAAACACTATGTGCCGTTTCAATAGCTGTTAACTCTCTGCAAAACTACCGTCTGCTTTGAATATTCAAAACGGTGGCCATAATTTTGAAGACCTCCCTGGTGCCACTGCAAAGGACACGAGGACAGAGCTTGCACAAGTCTTCTTTCATCATCCACACACACTCTCACGTGATGGGATTGCCCACGGCGTAACACAGAAGTCAGCCCACTCAGATTGCCCTATGTTCTCGACATCAGACCAGTTGAGCCCTACTCCCAGCTTATTCCACATCCCTGCATCTCTTACCTACATCTCTTGAAAAGCACTGGCTCCATGAGGTCTGCCACACCAGCATCAGATCACACAGAACTGGGCCCTGAGTCTGTGGTTCACTCCTTCTGTGGATAGAGGTGCATTCAATAAAATCACCCCTGTTCACACACCTGAGTGTTGACCCTTGTCTTATGACAGAAGTCAGGTCACAACAAGCCAGGATGAACAGTGAAGGAGAAAGTGGGGGAATATAGAGGGGAAACAGTAGAAAAGCAATGCAACACCAGAGTTTCCAAAGTCAATTGGTAATAATGGGTTGTAATGTTAATGTGACAATCCATCTCCATCAGGAGATTGAATCTGGAGACTCAAACTGCAACCTCTATGAAAGCAAAAACATATTTAAGTCATTGGCCTTTCTGTATAAAAATGTCACATTCCCCTGTAGAACAAATTTGTATTCTTCAAGAAAACTTGATTAAATTCAGTACGTCGCACCATCTTTTTTTATCTCATTGCTAACAGTGAGATAATTATTATCTCTGGGCATCAGAGAGTTGTGCGAGGTCTAATTCCCAAGCCTACAGTTAAACATTGGTTCATTAAATCAATCTAATAGCTAAGTGCTTGTCTTTTTCATTATTCTGAAAATATACTGAAACCTTCAAGTTTGAATAACAAGCAAATCAGGCCACATTCCTGTCAGGATGGCTGTTTTCCACAAGATCTGAAGTGCATCTCTCCGGTTTCGATCAACAAAAATCAATAATGTTCAGGAGTATCTGCCTAAGGATTGGAGAAAGTCTTCACAAAGCTGCAGCGAAAGACATCTTCTTTAGTCTATGTCCAACACATGGTCAGAAGTCACACGACACCAGGTTACTGCCCAGCAGGTTTATGGGAAATCACAAGCTTTTGGAGTGCTGCTCCTTTGTCCAGTGGAGCCAGAAAACGCTCCAAAAGCTTGCGATTTCAACGAAACCTGCTGGACAATACCCTGGTGTCATATGACTTCTGACCTTGCCCACCTGTCACAAAGCTGGTCCTTTTTTTCTCAAGAATACTGTGCCCTTGGTTTCTTTCAGAGGGGTTGTAAACGGGCCGGGATTCAAAACGTCTGGGTTTGGTCGAGGGATGAAAGGCCTTTTCGTTTATACATAAACAGATGAGTCTTTAGGCTAAAGCTCTTATGTTTTTAGAAGTAACCTGTATAAGACAAGGGAGCGTGGCCAGCTCTCTAGCTGAGCAGTTCAGTTTCGAACTTTATCTTGGCGTTCAGCAGTGGGCTGTGTGGAAACAGGCTGCTCAACTCTCTCCTTCTGCCCTTCTAACTTTGACCTGGAAGCCTTTGTTTCATTTTTACTGTCTTTGAGGGGTTTGTTTATTGGGACTGTTGTGCATATTCAGAACAGCATAGTTAAGTCTAGCTTGGATAGACTGAGTTCAGTAGGTGTTCTTTATTCTGTTCTTTGTGTTTCATTCCATAATTTTGTGAATAAATTTTAAAACCTGTTTTAAAACCTGACGGTCAACCCAGCTAACTTACTCCAGATAATTTTCACTGTACACTTACCGAAACAAACTGCAAAGTTACAGTCTGGGCTGCCTGCTTAACAATGTTTTGAGTGGTCTGACCTAGTCCATATCACACTCCAGTCCAACACCAGCACCTCCACATCACACATCACACACTGGACAACACCTACTGCATTTTGGTAACAAAAAATAAGAGCACAGATCATGTTGAAGGTGATGATTTACTTCAATGAACATCTCCATTTGAGACAAGGATTTTGTTAACAAGGCCAGCATTTGTTGACGATCCTTCATCAATTAATTACTTCTTTAATTACTTGCTGCCCCGTGCATCAACGTTGTATTGTCACAATGAGAGAGAAACGTTCCGACACAGCGTCAGTGCAGCAACAAGTGATACAGCTCCAAGTCAGGATAATCTGTGGCTTGAAGGATGTTGCACGTAGTCTGACAATCAATCGCTCATCCACTGTGAATGAGTTCATTTGAATCACTGAGACACGGTCCTGGTCACCAAATAGAGACCACAGCAAAACAAAGTGATTTCCGGCTCCGTGCATCATGGAACCAGCAGGCAGAGTCACAACATTGTATACATACAGCACAAGGAGTCCTTCGAGGTGAACTCTCTTAAAGTCAAGACACACAAGACAAGAGGATGTAACTTCCACGGAGGGAACACTGGCTTTGGAAGGCTGAGGAGCAAACTGGATGTGCGTGCCTGTGATACACGCATCACATTGTGAAGTGACTGTTCAGTTCAAGGGTACCCCACCCTCAACTCGACTCATTTTCTCAATGCACTGCAGTGGGATGTGAGTTTACACAGCACGGCGAACGCCCCGACACCAATCCTGTAATGTCATTACCGAAGCACATCGCCCACTGGAAGCTCAAATTGTTTTATTCACTCAGGGGATGTGGGCAGCTTTGGCTAGGCCACCATTTATTGCCCACTCCCGACAGCCTCGAGGGCAGTTAAGAGTCAACTACATTGCTGTGGGTCTGGAGTCACATGCAGGCCAGACCAGGTAGGGACGGCAGATTTTCTTACCTAAAGGAGGTCAGTGAACCAGACGGGTTCTTACAACAATCAACAATGGGTTCACAGTCATCACCAGAATCTTCATTCCAGTTTTTTTAATCATCCATCTGCCTTGCTGGGGTTTGAACCCGGGTTCCCGAAACATTAGCTGAGTTACTGGATTAATCGTCTCGTGATTATACCACTAGGCCATTGCCACCCACAAATTCTTCTGTCATGTTTGGGGGGGATGAAGCACTGAATAGTCCTCTGACTTCTGGAAGGGGACAGGCATTGAGCATGAAGCTCAATTTTAATCTCAGGTTTTAGAAGCCAAATAATGAGAAATAATGTGACAATCAGACAGGGTGCATGCACTCAGTGAGTGAACAGACAGTAGATTCAGTGAGCTGCAAGTGTTTGTACTGGTCCCATTTTAGTGCCTTCATGAAGTACCTTCTGCATATTAACTGCTGAGATTTCTACCGGAGGACTGGCTCATGATGTCTGCTGATGGGCAGATTGTCTTCCAAAAATATATTTATTTTGACAATGCAGAGCAGGACCATGTTACTGTTTGAGTTTTATCGAAACACTTCAGTCTGGTGCTGATGGGAGAAATGTGATTTTTTTATAAGGCAACCTGACTCAACTGCAGATTCAGAACTTCATTTATGCTGGATGTGACAAAAATATCACTGCATGAAGAACTTAACTCCTTCGCCCTGGATCAGTTGGATGTTTGGCAAGTTCCTTCATTGCAACCACAAAGAAATAGGGCCCCATTGAGAATCCTGCAAAACGTAGCACTGCAAGAACAATTTAACCCCTCTGCTCTGGATCGGTTGGATGTTTGGCATGTTCCTTCATCGCTATCGGAAAGAAATATGGTCCCACTGAGAGTCTTGCAAAACGTATGGCCTGACTGAATGAGAATGGAAGAGGGTCTTTTGGAAAATCTTCCATGGGAGATGTGACGGAGACAGAGTGAAAGAGGGAGAAGGCTTTTAAAATTCTCACCCTTACTTGCAAATTCCTCTATGCCCCTGCCCTTCCTGACAAGGAATGAGACTGCAAACGCATGCGTCCAATGGTCGAAGAGCAACATAAGCATCACGTCCGGGAGTCTGGGCAGAAATCTGGAAGGGGTCTGTTTCAGAGAGGGATGCACCACCTCAAAGCAGAGAATGCATAAACACATAACAAAGTAAGATTTTGTGGAAATCTACTAGGGGAGACTTCACCATTCTGAGGGAGAGGAAACCTGACAGGCAGGGATAACCAAACCAGAATTACAAGAGGATGTGCAAGTCACAATCCACGGTCCGCAGGAGCGGCACTACCAATTTAACAATGACTTTGTGCCATCAAGAAATAGTATTGTTACTTTCAGAGATGGATTTTGTCCTTTTTTTTACAGAAACGTTTTAAGGCAGAGGTGTGAGCGGTCCATCAGAGCCACAAGAATAAACAGCTTGTGATGCCTTGAGGCTTATTTTGAAAGTTGGAACAATAGAAGCAGCCTGAATGGGTGTGGTCAAACTCTCACAGAACCAGAATTTTTAGTTTTAGCTTTCAGTAGTTGTGTCTTGAAGAAGTGGAAACTATTTTGTTCCCTCTCTCGGTTACAGCCAAAAGCTGGGGCTTGTCTTGCTGCTACTGAAATTTGCAATGGGATACAATCTATATTTTGCCTTTTGCTGAGGATGTGCTTATGGGATGTTTCTATATTGGAACAGTTATATAGTCACAGACATATACAGCATGGAAACAGACAATTCTGTCCAATCCGTCCATGCCGACCAAATATCCTAAATTAATTTAATTCCATTTGCCACCACTTGGCCCAGAACCCTCTAAACACTTCCTATTCATGCACCCATCCAGATGCCTTTTAAATGTTGTAATTTTACCAGCCTCCACCATTTCCTCTGGCAGCTCATTCCATACACGCACCACTTTTTGTGTGAAGTTGACCCTTAGGTCCCTTTGAACTTTTCCTGCTTTCACCCGAAACCTATGCCCTCTGATTCTGGACTCCCCACAATCCCCACCCCACCACCCAACCCACCCCAGGAAAAAGACCTTGTCCATTTACCCTATCCATGTCCCTCATGATTTTATAAACCTCTATAAGGTCACCCCATAGCTGCCGACGTTCCCGGGAAAACTGCCCCAGCCTATTTGGCCTATCCCTGCAGCTCAAATCCTCCAACCCTAGCAACATCCTTGTAAATCTTTCATGAGCCTTTTCAAGTTTCATAATATCCTTCTCAAAGGAGGGAGACCAGAATTGCGCGCAATATTCCAAACGTGGCCTAACCAATGTCCTGTACAGCCGCAACATGACCTCCCGACTCCGATTTACAACTCTATGACCCAGATGTGACTGAAATCAATTTTTTGTTAAAAACAGAGATCAGCATTCTTTACACTTTCAAATTACGACCGAATAGGACCTGGAAGGGAAAAGGTTACAGGTGCCCTGCACTTAAAAGGTCTGGTGCTCAATGATTTTAGCATTTGACAACACAGCACAGAGCCAGACACTGACAGAAGGCTAATCATCTAGCGCGTGCTTTAACTAACATCCTTCTTCAAAGATATTCTTCAATGGAGAAGGAAAAGCATGGAAGAGTAGAGATGGCTGGAGTTGAAATCCATTCTGATTCCCTGAACCGCTCTGCCAAGGTTGAGGTGAAATTGAGCCCCTGATCCGTGTGAAACAGTGACTGGAAGGAGCACTCAGGCAGCCGAGTGACGCTACGTATCGAAAGCGACCAGGAGCCAGTGGATTGTGTGCTCTTAATCTTTACAGTTCCATGAGTCCCCTTCCTGTATGTAAGGGGCTGCTTTGCAGATTGTGTCAATGTGAGAGCAGGAAGGAGAGGAAAGGGATTAAGTGTCGATCTCGAAGCCATTGTCAGAACATTCAACCCATGACGCAACCTGACAATTGAGCGAACATCATGCAATCTGTGATGGAAGATGTGCCATTTCTGTGCCTATGTGTTTCAATACAATTCATTTCAGAATCTGGACTTTGAACTCATGGCGTATGGGATTTTGCCTGTGCGTTTCGAGGGGCTTTATGATGGCATTTCAAGAACTGCGATTCTTTTTTAAAATCAATACGAGAGAGAGAATTCCTGGAGTAGGTTGGACCTGCACTCATTGGTATTTAGAAGAATGAGAGGTGACCTTATTGCAACACACAAGATACTTATGGGACATGACAGGGCAGAAGCAAGAGAAGTTATTTTCCTTTGTGGGAGAGCGAAGAACCAGAGGGCATAATTTAAGACAGAGATGAGGAGGAATTTCTCTGCCGCGTGGACCTGTCCACATCCCTGATTTCGTTAAGCTTCAACTAAGTGAAGCCAGCACCATCAGAATGTTTGCTGTACCTACGAATGTGACTCCCTCCCAGTGCCTGCTGTTCCTAAATACCGAGGTGAATGACAGCATTTGAGATATTCACTGTGAAATATCACTTAACATTCATGTAATCAGCAGCAGTGACAGTTCTTTGCTGTGCACGGACCTCTGATTAAAAAGCACTGCTTCATGTCACAGGCTTCCCAGAAACACTCTTATCTAAATTTGGAGTGAATCATTTTAATAAAAAGCTCCAAGTGATGCTCCACTTTTCTTAACTTATGTTCAGTATTTAAATTTCGCTGAACAGAGAATAAATGATGCAAGGAGAACGGGATTCTGGTTTCATTAAGAAACCTGAACTGCCCGGGAGTGAGGCATCTAATTCACTTGTGGCTGGGGAGCAATGTATGCTTCGATGGAAATTGTCTCTGAGCAATTGCTGACCTCTCTGAATCAATTTTTTCTCCCTTCACTGCCATGTCACTCATTTTCAATAACATAATTTCTTTTTATGTAGCTCCTGTTGTTTTGCAACACATGTTATGCACTGCAAGATCTAATCTACTCATCCCCTGATAAAAAAAAAGGCAACCATACACCAGTCAAGCCACAGAACCATGCAGTAGGCGAGAGGCCCTTCAGCCCATCAAAAAGATGTCACAAGTGCACTTTGCTGCACTCGGCCTCAAATGTTCTGACACCTGAAGTGCTCATTCATGTACTTTTTTCAGGTTGTGAGGTTTCCTGCCTCAAATACCCTCCAAGGCAGTCTAATCCAGATTTTCATCATCCTCTGCGCAACCAGTTTTCCCTTCAAATCCACTCTAAACCTCCCGCCTTTCACCTTCAGATCACATCCCCTTGTTACTGACCCTGCCATGAAGGGGAACAGATGCTCTCCATTCATCCTGTTCAAGCATCTCATAATCTTACTCACTTCTGTCAGTCTCCATGGTTCACCCTCACTCCCCACCCACCACGCACCCCCCCCCCACGCCCCCCCCCCCCCCCAAACTTGCAGGCATCCTGGAAAACTTTCCCTTACCTCAATCCAAGGTTCTATAGGCATCATTTTGTCAAACAGTGAAAGAGCGTCAACTGTTGTTGGTTCATCAGCCCTGGCAACAATGTGAGCTGAGCTCATGAGAATTTCGATTTTTCTCAGGTATTGTGATGCCACTCTGAGGCTATGGAGCAAAGTGGACGCCACTTCATCATGTCCTTTCACTTGCGGCTACTTCTTAGAGCCGTGCGTTTCATGGATAACAGTTTTATTGAGGTTGTCACACTAAGGTGCAGGCAGGGAGTAGCTGGGTGACCACCAGGAAAGCGAAAGGGACCAGGCAGATGGCGCAGGAATCCCCTGTGGCCATTCCCATCGACAACAAGTATACCGTTTTGGACACTGTTGAGGGGAATGACCGTTCAAACGAAAGCAGCAGTCATCATGTCAGTGGCACTATGACTGGCATTGGGGCACAGCAGGAAAGAATAAAGTTAAGGAGGACCTTAGTGATAGGAGACTCGATAGTTAGGGGGACAGACAGGAGATTCTGTG
The DNA here is from genome assembly GCF_047496795.1 of Chiloscyllium punctatum. Classification (NCBI taxonomy): domain Eukaryota; kingdom Metazoa; phylum Chordata; class Chondrichthyes; order Orectolobiformes; family Hemiscylliidae; genus Chiloscyllium; species Chiloscyllium punctatum. The sequence goes on from NC_092773.1 coordinate 13,219,268, forward strand.
AATGGACTCACAAACTCTGAACATTCGCCTGTACATGTGTTTTTGCTTTTGCCGCTGTTTACCTATTATTTACTTATCTAGGCTACTTAACTCTGTGATCTGCCTGTATTGCTCACAAGACAAAGCACCTCATTGTTCCTTGGCGCACGTGACCATAAATTAAGTTCAGTTCAATTCGGTTTGGGCCAAAATGCTGTATGATTCTATGACTGTCTGCGTGGAGTTTGTACGTTCCCACTTGTCTGTCTGAGTTTCTCCCAGGTGCTCCAGTTTCTGACCTCAGCCCAGGGATATGGAGGTAAGGTGACTTGCCATGGCTATGGGTACAGAGTGGTGGGTTTGTTCTGGACGGTATTCAGTTGGAGAGTTAGTGTCAACTTGATGGGCTGAATTGTCTCTTTCTACACACTGCAGGGGTTCTATGACTCTAGTTTAGGGGTCCCTTGGGGTCCAGCATTTCCAATAAACACTCCCATGTCAGCAATGGGGGGGGGGGGGGGGGGGGCGCGGAAGGAGAGGTGAGGGGAGACAGGAAGAGAAGTGGCGCGGTGAGGAATTTGAGGAGGTTGTTTGGAAATGTGTCAAAGAACTTGGAACATATTGTTTAATTTTCCACCCTCTTCTTAGTCCAATAAGGTTATCCACGAAAACAAGATTACCAATGCAGAATGACACGCAAATTCGTGAAGCGTTCCATATTTTTAAGTGGGCAGCACGGTGGCTCAGTGATTAGCACTGCTGCCTCACAGCGCCAGGGACCCAGGTTCAATTCCAGCCTCGGGTGACTGACCACATGGAGTTTGCACATTCTCTGCGTGGCTTTCCTCCAGGTGCTCCGATTTCCTCCCACAGTCCAAAGATGTGCATGTCAGGTGAATTGGCCTTGCTAAATTGCCCATAGTATAAGATGCATTAGTCAGTGGGAATTGGGTCTGGGTGGGTTAGTCTTCAGACGGTCAGTGTGGACTTGTTGGACCAAATGGCCTGTTTCCACACTGTAGGGAATCCCATCTAAACCCCTACTCAGATGAGCATAATATCAAATTACAAGCTTCAATCACAATTATTGCACAAGCTACACAGGCCTGCACTTCTATGACCTTGCTGGAAGTTATTGAATTTCTCTTCGTTTTCCACTGGTTCCCAGGATCGATTCAACTGGTGCACATAATTCTGCTTCAGTGTTTTTCAGAGATTACATAGCGGGTGGTCACACTGCTCTTCAAAACTCAAAGACTGCCTGGTTTGTGGCTTCAAAAGCTGTAGTTAACTTGGCCTGCTGCAGTTGACTCATTTACAACATCATTGTCTGTCAGCTACAAGACAACTTCAATAAAAACACGCACGCATGCAGCGTTGGTTGTGAGGAAGACGTGGCACGTGGGAGTTGAAGCTCTCTCTTTTACACAAGTGGTTCTCACTCTTACTGATTGCCAGGTGATGCTCTTGAAGTGTGAGGTGAGACAACAGACTGCACAAGAAGCAAGGTTCATCAATTCTAGCTGAACATATTCCAAGAGATAATGGAATAAGTGACATGACAGAGAGCCAACAGTGTGTAGATGGTGGATGCCACTTGAGTAAAGGAAATAGGAGCAAGTTAGAATGAGGTACAATGTTTAAAAACATAACCAATTTTCTAGTTTCTTGTTTCTCATTGCACATTATAGTTTCCAGGAGTTATCACTGGCTGACAAGAGGGAGAATCTTCACTGTCTTCACCCTCCTGAACCCAAAGTCCAGTATTGCTACCTGATATGATTTCATCAGGACCTTAAACCAAGAGTTTTAATTGTTTATTTATATGTAAATTTATATAATTGAAAAGCTTCTGCTCAATTAAAATCATCTGCAAAGTGTAATAATCAAATGACAAACCTTCGAATTAGGCTGAACCAAGGGTCAGAATAAAATCCACTTCCAAGGCAAACCTCAGGACATTAATCGGTCAATCGTGTGACAGCTCAAAATCCAGGAGTGCAATTAAGTGGAAATAGCGATCTTGGGCCTCACTGCCAATTCTCAGACCTTGGGGTTACACCCAAGGAAGCTACAAGTTCAAACCCCGTACAATTCAGTGACCCAAGTGCAAGATTCCGGCCGGCTACTTGATTGGAGACTGAAAGTGTGCAGTGTTGTTGCAAGTTCTGCTTTTTGGATGGTGACTACAAATAGGACAGCCTTACTAAGAGTACAGGCCTTATTCCAGCATCCCCTCCAGCAACAATCAATGTAACCAAGCAATATGGCAATGTGGGCACTTTGAGTGCAATTTGTGGAAGCTTGCTGTGCCCTATCTTGCTTTTCCCTAAATTTTGACAGTCACAACAGTTCAATGGTGCTCCACTGCCTCCAAAGCATGATTTGTGTCACTGATTTTGCAAGGTCATACAGGCATCATCTGAATGCAAACATGACCCTCCTTCATCAAGGAACATTCACTCTCACAGAATTGCCAAGCAATGACCATCTTTGAAATCGGAAAATCTAACCATTATCCCTTCTGATTCAATTACATTGCCATCAGTCAAACCACCCCCCCTCCCCCTCCCCCACACCAGCTCAACATCCTGGGAGGTACTGTTGACAAGGTGCACTGAAGAGATTCATCACAGCTTCTTTGGCAGCACCTTCAAAACCCACACCCGCTACATTTAGAAGGACAAGTGTAGCAGAAACATGAGAACGCCATCACCTGAATGTTAACCTCCACACCACTCACCACCCTGATAGGAAAATACATTGCCGTTGGTCCAATGTCACTGAGTCAAAATCCCAGAACTCTCCACCATACAGCATTGTGGGTGGAACTACACCAAAGAGACTTCAGCAGTTCACAAAGGCAGCTCACTACCTTCTGGGATAGCACAGTGGCTCAGTGGATAGCACTGCTGCCTCACAGCACCAGGGACCCGGGTTTGATCCCCCCCACTCCATGGGCGACTGCCCGTATGGAGTGTGCACACTCTCCCCATGTCTATGTGGATTTCCTCCAGGTCCTCCCGGTTTCCACCCACAGTCCAAAGATGCGCAGGTTACGCAGAATGGCCATGCTAAATTGCCCATACTGTCCAGGGATGGGTGGGTTACCCATGGGAAAGGCCGGGTTGGAGGGTGCGTATGGCTAAGGTCCTCTTTGGAGGTTCTCTAGCGATTCTTGACTCTGCAGGTTAGGGCAATTATTGCTGGCCTGACCATCAATGCCCACATCCCATGAATAGGCTTTGAAAATCCAAGTCTATAAACACGAATAGGATTAAACAATGTCACTGCATGGCATTGTTAAATTCCTGTGTGCAACAAAACAGGGGAACTTTCCATCACTTCACGTCAGCTCTGATGCAGAGTCATCTAGACTTTATGATTCATTAGCTTGCTCTCTCTCCATGAATACCGTCTGATCCACTGTGATATCCAGCATTTTTTGTTTTCAGAACTTTCCCCATGCACTGGTGAATATTTATATCTTAACCACTCTAATAGGTAATGTTGCAATTTGTCTCTTTTCAGACTGTGGTGGCTACATGGGTGCAAGCTTTATTGGTGCACTTCCCTGATACTTTGGAGGTGCTCCTTTGCAAATTCTCAGAGATCTGTGAAGTTGCAATGCTCATGGTAGCTTGTGCGAGCTTCACTTTGTGTCCAGCTAATGTGATTGACAATGCTTTTTCAGGTGGTTAACCACTGCATTCAATTAGTACATACTCCAGATTCATGCTCCATTAACCAGTGCAGAGAGTAATGGCAGACAGAGAGAAACCGCAAGTTCACAGAACAGGGCCATTTCCAAATTCAGCAACGCAATGTCAGACAATCTGAGATCTCTTTTGACAAGTCATGATCAGGCCACCATTCCTTGCGGAGTCTATGCCTTCCTGTTTTGAATGCAGCAGTGAGGAGCTTTAGATTGGGAATACAAGATTTCAAGCCTCTTTACCGGCAAGCACTGACAGCACATTCACAGCTATTCTTGGAGCCTTATCACCTATCCTTTCCTTGCTCTCATTTGCTGTTGAAACCTAAATCATTAATACATTACTGTACTTCAGTTGTACACCAGCAATTGCAGTCAGAAATCTAAAGCAATCACTAAGCCTCTGATTACAGGTCTGACAACTGGAACTAAAGCAGCAGGTTCATTTACATTTCAAGAGAACACATTGATTTACACTGCCAGAGAGAAATACAGAATGCACATGGATTGGCTTCAAAGATACAACTGCTTCAGTCTTGTTATGTAACTGTTTATATTTGGCCAGCCACATGTTCTGTCTCACTGTCTCCATCTAAAGCTCCCACAACAGATACAGCACAGAGTTCGATACAGAGTCAAGGTTCCTCTACAGTGTCCCCATCAAAACGCCCCCAGGTCAGGTACAGCACGGGGGTTAGATACAGAGTAAAGGTTCCTCTACAGTGTCTCCATCAAAAACTCCCACGACTGATACAGCACAGAGTTCGATACAGAGCCAAGGTTCCTCAACACTGTTCCCATCGAACACTCCCAGGTCAGGTACAGCACGGGGTTAGATACAGAGTGAAGGCTCCTCTACAGTATCCACATCAAACACTCCCAAGGTCAGGGACAGCACAGGGTTAGATACAGAGTGAAGGCTCCTCTACAGAGCCCCATCAAACAAGCCCAGGTCAGGGACCACATGGGATGAGACACTGAATAAAGCTCCCTCTGCACTGTCCCCATCAGAAGACTCCCAGGAGAGGAACAACATTAGGTTAGATTTCAAGGTAGGGCTCCAGAAATGTAAACACTCCCAGCTGGAGTTAGCCACACGCATCTATTTTATTGCAGTCTTGTTGGGGAAGCTAATGATCTTACAAGGAGCGATACTTGGTGATTTGGTGCAGCCCCTGACTGCCAAGAAGTAACACACCACAGGAAGAGAACAATATTCTGCAGAAAGCAGTTTCCAAGCCAGCATTTCCAACCAGCACCATACATCCCTTGATGAATAGAGAATCGTTACTCAGCCCTGCCACATGGAGCAGAACAACTCTAGCACAACCCGCAAAAAAGTTCCTTAAAACCTCTATCTCGATCCTCAAAAGCTTCAACACACGATCCAAGAACAGTTTCCTCCCCACTGCAATTAGACTTCTGAAAGGACCTCTCAAACATTCAAACTTAATGTTGATCTCGCTCTTGGTGCATCTTCTCTGCAGCCATACCATTGTACTCCTCACTCTGTTCCATTACCCGAAAGCACTTTGTACGGTACGATCCACTTGTACTGCAGGCAATACAAAACTTTTCACTGTACCTTGGTGCACGTGACAGTAATAAATCAATTCAATTCAAAATAAATCAAATCGAATCTGACATTCCACCACACCCCAATGCATTTGCAACCCAGCTGCACCAGACACACTGCTTGCAGGAGCTTGGCAATTGAGTTCGAGTGCGCATGATGTGCTGAGAGCATTCAGAATTAGCATGATTCCACATTCCTGCACAATCTCAAAAAAAGGGACAGACAGTTGCCATTCCACTGTGTAGTGCGGTATGGAATCTGCATCTTGGATGTCTTGCTCTTTCTGTGTCATTCCAACACTCTCACTGACTTTGTGCTAAATTTCCGCTTTGTTCAGTCAGACAGACTGTGTGAAACAGATGGATGGATATGCAAACCTCTCATCCAGGATCAGGCTGGACACTTTTCTTGGGAGAATGCCACTTCCCCATCATGAGGTCGATCACCCCAAGACGCACGAGGCTATTAGTACAGAAGTGTTGGAAAGAGCAAGGAAATTAAACAGAAATTTTACTTTCTGACAAAGCTGTGATCTGGAGAAAAAGAAAAGAGTTGCCTTCAGAGGCCCTTTGTTCAAACTTCAGGCCACTTTGTGAGCGTATAACTGCAGCCACCGTGATAAATTAGGAAAAGCATCAACCAATTTGTGGGCAAGATGAGTTTTCTCATTGAGTCCTCCAAATTGTGCTTTCAAAGCATGGCTTGCAGGATAAACCTTGACCACACACCTCAGTTCCTGTTTCCCAAGTGCCCTGGGAACTTCTGCATCCATCTGAGATGAAGCAAGACAGTATCTTCCCTCAGTTGCCTACTTTTCATTCATTCATGGGTCTGAGTGTTTCTAGCTCTTCCTGAATCGGCCAGAAGACGGTTAGCTGTGGGTCTGCAGTCACATGTAGGCTAGACCAGTGCAGCTGAGGATGGCAATCTCCTTCCTTGAAAACCAAATGGATTTCCTGACAACCGACAATTGATTCATGGACATCATTAGACTCTTAATCCCAGTTCCACCAACTACTGTGGTGGGGATTCGAACCCAGGCTCCCGGAACATTTCCTGGATCCCTGGATTAACAGTCCAGTGATAATAGCATGAGGCCAATGCTGCCCCTTTGGTCAGCATGGACCATTGTGGGCCAAAGGACCTGTCTTTTGCTTCAGGACTCGATGACCCTATGAAAGCCAGCAGCACAGTAATGCATTATTACACACTGCACTTGCAGAGTCAGCCATGCTTCAACACCGTCGTCTCTGGTGTAGACCATGATCATCAGGCTCACAGTTGAAAGGTTACACCATGTGACGAAGCTGACAAACCTCAGCAACTCATGGAGAGAGTCGGGGAGGAAGACATTGTCGGGAACAGTCGCAGTGGAAGCCAGTGACAGGGGTAACGCAGCCAAGAGCTGCGTTTGGTTGATATTACAAGCCACTGGCAGGTGTCCTTCTGTCGTGTTGGCAGATTAAGGAGACAACTGGAAAAGAACCAGCCAAGTGCTAAAAACCCTGTCAAATGACTACTCGGCTAACAGGGGAGACTTATAACCTTGCTGGTCTCTTTGCAGAATCTAATTTCTAAAATGCATTAAAAAAACACAGTTCCCTCATCACAGCCACTTCTCCATTCAAGCTTCTTTTGTCAAATCTAAGATTTGTAACAACTACAACATATGGCCACATTTAAAAATGGGTTGGCACAATTTACTGCTCAGTCATAACTCCGATGATGGAAAATGCACTTTGTATAATTAGCACTCCCTTCGTGTTTAATGCATGTCAAAATCCACTCTGCCTTAGTTCATCTAGATGCAGACAAAATGTTGTCTTATTTTCTTCATGGATACATTCCAGGGTTTACGTTATTCCCCTTCTAGTTCCTTATCAGCATTGGTGTCAGTGCAAACCCTGTTGGGTTTCGGTTCCGTGTGCCCTGAAACCTTCATGGCACCCTCACTTCCAAACCAAGAGACCCACCAGAAATTTGGAACACAAATTTTCAGGTGAATGATCCACCTTTGGGAGGTACCTTCTCTTGAATGACAGCTCTAACCAAGGCCTCTTCTGAAGTCTTGAGACGTCGATGAGCAGTTACCTCCGCGAAGGTACAACCACAGCCTTGGTCAGGAAGGACATCAAGGATTTCCATCCAGCGCTGATCGACGAACATGAACATGTGCCCAGGACAGGATGGTGTCTGAGTTGGAGGTTGGTAGTATCTCTGCACAATCCTGTCACCTTTGCTCTTTTGCATGGAATTGGTCAAGAATTTGGAAGGTGCTACCCAAAGAAGCTTCACAATTTGAGTCAGTGTGTCTTAGAGATGGCACACATTCCTGTCACTGTGCACTGCAAGAAAGGGAGTGATATTTCTGTGGTCTTCTCTCCCTGTCTTTCTCTCTCTTACTAATAAATTGTACGGTCATCCCTTGGAAACATCATGCACTCACTGAAAGTTATTCAAATGCAGCAGCCAATCACTTGCAGCAAAGACCCCAAAACGAGACCACTACATGTTGGAGCACAAGTAGGCCATTCAACCTATTGAGGATCTCCTGCCTTTCAATGAGATCCAAGACTTATCTGATAATTCTCAATACCACTTTCCTACCTTCTACGCCATACCCTTGATTCCCTTCCTGATTAAAGATTTGCTTTGAATATAATTAACAGCCAAGTCTCAAAGCCTTCGGTAATAAACAATTCCACAGCCTGTGAGAGACTAAATGTTTCCTCATCTCTGTCCGACCGTGGGCAACTCTCCAACCTGTCCTCTGGTCATAGATTCTCCCCAGAAAGGGGAACAACCTTCTATCTTGCAAGAATTTCATATGTTTCACAAGGTCACTTCTCATTCTTCTAAAGCCCAAAGAGTACAAGGTAATCCTACTGAACCTCTCCTCATAAGACAACCCTTCCAAATCCCAAGACCAACCCAGTGAACCTTCACAGGACTGCCTCCAACATCAATACATCTTGCCATATGTAAAGGCCCAAAGCCCATTCACAGTATCTGGGATCTGACTAGTTCCTTGCACCGATTTAGCAAGGCTGAGCTATTTTCTTCTTAATAGCCTTTAAAAGAAAAGCCCAACATTCAATTTGCTTCGCTATTAATCCCCAAAATGAATTTAGACTGTGGTGTCAACTTAGGAGCTGTGCCACAGTTAGTTTCAATTATTCAATTCAAATTTACTTTCTTCAAACTTCTCTTTCACTGTCAAAGCAAAATCTACAACCTGGTGCCCTTCTATCTCAGTGAAAGACTCGCACGTTTAAGAAAATAACAGAACATGATCTACATTAATCCAATTCTCATTGTGGAATCCAACTTGTCCAGTATCAACATCAGTTGGGATCATCATAACATGCTAGGGCTTGGCAACCGTGGGATAATACAAATGGTGCAATTGTCACAAAACCGGGGATGAGGTGGGGGATGTAGAGTAGAGGGTCGGTGCTAAACATGCAAGCGACATCAGTACTCTGAGATGACATGACAACCAGAATGATTGAGAGAGAAGCATCATAAAAAGCTGTGTCCTGCAAATAAATAAGTGAATATCAATGAATCGTGATGTTTATCCACAGCCTACTCTCATACCATCTTAAACAAACACAATCCCAAACATAACTTGCTGCGATCATCGCCTGTACATGAGTTGAAGGTTTCACATGCAGGTGGATGACCCTCAAGGTTACCTCTCTAACACCTCCCTCCATTTTCAACTCTCTTGCATTGATGTACTGACATGCCATTTGCTTGGTGCAGCTCATTCTTGCCAACACGGCACAGGTAAATGGCCTTCAAGTGGAAGATCGGCAGTGATCTAGTTCAAGGGCAGAACAGACTCGAAGGGCCAAATGGCCTGATCCTGCTGATATTTCCTATCTCCCTGTGCCAAAATGCTTGAATAAATGGGGAAGCAATTACACTCTCACCTCAGCTTGCAATCTGCCTCTTGTCTGAGACAGCCTTCTTAAAAGCATTGCCACTAATACACTACAATGTCAGAGCTGTTGGTAATATTAATCATTAATGCTACCTGCTGTGCCAAACTCCGATCTAACACACCGTAATTTTTAATCCTTCAATAAAATGTAAATGCACTGAGGCTTATCGTTGACATTGCTGGAAGCGTGACTTCATATTTTATACATTTCCCCATGGGCTAGTGGTCAGTCTTGAATTATACTTTGTCTGCCAGTCAACAACTTGCTAAACAGGGAACAATGCAATTCTGCTCTCATTCCCTTTAAATTTACAAATTATTGTTTTGCAGGAAGAGGAAAAGAAAAGTCCTTGGCATTTCGAGATGACCCTCCAGGCAATATAGAACTGAATTATTAAGTTCTGCAAGGAACAGTTCAGCTGTGCTGATAAAAGGAAATAACCTGAGAGGTCACTAAATCATTATCATGAGTTTTTACGTGTGATTAACTGACAGATACCCAGGATCAGTCTATTCTTTGTTTTTGCTGCCAATTTTCTCTCCTGAAGGTATTTATTCATGCTGCGTTCAATGGCAGCTCTCACAAATAGGTATCTCACTCAGTGGCCCTTCCTGACTTACGAGCCCATATTTTTACATTACGAACCTTCCTAGATAATTCCTCAGACGGAGACATGCAAACTTCAGAGTGGCACGCACTGAACAATCAAGGGCACTGGCTGACAATAATCTCCCCCTGCTCCAGCTGCAAGTCTAACTTGTCACCGGCGCGGGGTACAACTGAGGTGCTGAGCAAAAGATACGCTTTGTCCTAGATTGACATCGTGCACTCATCAGGACCATTTGCAAGAAGTACCAAAACGTGAAGAGAAAGCAGCGTTTATTCTGTGAAAGAGGAAACTGCTGACTGGTTCGCAAGTGGCCTCCAAACAGTCGAAGCATCACTTAGGGAAAATGCATCTGTCAATGATGACTGACCTGTCACTTCTCTACATCAGAAGCACTCATCTCCACTTTGAGCCTACATATGGCGCTGAAATGAACCAACCGCTGGTTGGACAGCCTTGCTGAAGGCATTGATGCGAACTGAATGTTCATGACTGGCCAAGTTACATTGCTCCGAGACAAGAATTCAATCCATAAGCCCAACCACAGGATACTGCGATGGACAAGTGTATCCCAAAAAGTGATGGCTAAGCAAGCTGATCAGACCCTGCTCATCGGGTCACTTCCACATCACCAAAAATATGAATTTCACTCCTGCTCACGGGCAAGGAAGAATGTCTCCTTCCAGAGGCAGTGAACGCCTAGATTTCTCCAACCCAGAGAGTTCTCGAGCTAAGATCATAAGGTATTTCACGAAGAGCTAGATAGATTTTTTGACATAAGGGAGAGGAAAGGGCTCCTAGGACCGGGCATGAAAGAGGAGTTAAGGCTTAGGGCAGATCTATCAAGATCTTACTGAGTGGCAGGACAGTCTGGAGAGGCCAATTCCTGCTCCTATTTCTTACACCTTTAGATTCAGTCCAAAGGACAGAGCACCCCAGAGTACAAGCCAACTTCCTAATGCCATACCAAGAGACCAGGGCCTTGGCCTTTCTCTGCAAAGGATGGAAAAACTCCCAAAGCACGACTTAAAAGAAGATCAGGCCATTCACCCTCAACTGGCATCATAGGAAAGATTTTCTGATTATCCTCACATGGAAGCTTGGTGTTCACAAACTGTCTGTTAACATTCCTACAGCGACAACAGTGATTGCATTTAAGAAAGGTATTTCAGTAACAACAAAGTATTTCGGGACACCACACGGGCACGACATAAATGCAATTGTCCCTTTAAGTCCATCAACCAGCTGTTAAATCAGGAGAAAAGAAACTCTATTGCCATCCTCTTTCAAGTTTTGAAATAACGACATCGAGCGTTCAGAACAAACAATTAATAAAGGCCAGAGGAAAAAAAAAGTACTTGGCAGAATTTCCCCCAGAGTGCCATCACTAAGATTTTCAGGAGCAATCTTTACATTTAATAAACAGATTAATTAACTAAATGATACTAAAGTTAACTGATTATCTGGCAATTTTGAAATTATCCTGTTTAAAACTCCCCAGAGACAGGAAACTACAAAGCATCAGCATAACTCTGAAGAAACTCTGCTGAGACAATCTATTGAAGACTTTAATGAGCATAGCTGCAATCGCGGGTCTCGTGGGTGAGGGCGTAGACGAGCCATGACCTCAGTGAATGGCAGCAGAAGGGAACTCAAGGAGGGTCAGTGGACACGTCCTGCTCCCCGTATTAATCAGACTTACATCCAACCTCAGTTTCTGGCTCAGTTAACTTGTCAGATATTCTATTTCTCATCACCCTGTCGACACCATTCTTGACCTCAAGGCTTGACCTTGGACCTGATCTCCCCCTCACCCAACATTGCGGCCAGCACGATGTAGAAGCTTGTTGAGTTTTATTTCCCGTTCCTCGGCAGTAATCCATGAAGCCAATTCCAGTACACTGGCTGTTGCAGTGTGTGGTGGCATCCCGTCATCACTTAGGGAATGAAATTTGTCCTAACTTCCTATGGTTAATTTATTTTCATAAATAATCAAAATGGCAATGGATTATGGCGATTGATACACATTTTACTGTGTTTTCATAAATACGTGTAACAATAAATTATCACTGCTCATGCCACCGTGGCTCAGATCAACCAAATCAGCAAATGCCAGGAAGGAACCTTTGATCAGCAGCAAAGGGACAGATACATCTCTACTCTCAGATCTTTCCAGTTCAATGCCAATTGATGCCATAGAATGTGTAAAATCAACACGGGGCTCTTGTTGAGAACCTACTCCAGAATGTATTTCGAATTTGCTGCCAAGCTACAGCTGCCGTTGGTCAAAACCTTTTCACTAAATTCGATTCTCCCAGTCAATGGGAACTGGACCGTGAACAGCCGCAGACCCATCGCGCTCAATACCATGCTGAAGTGCCTTGGCAAAGGCTTGACCAGATGTTGACTGATGGACACCATGTTCAGAACACCAGAGGCGAAGCCAAGAGAAATCTCCAACATCAAGTGACAGGTACCACCTGGGGTAGCAGAATGAATACTCTACCCACTGCTTCACTCAATCTGACCTAACCAACAGCAGGGGACTGCTGCTCAACCTGGCGTGGGAACGTGGATTTCCTACCTTTGGAGAGATTCTCCTCCGGGATGTTGAGACTAACACTGTTTGGGTGGCCCAGCACATACACAACATGAGTGGAAGAACATCTGCTCCAAAGGACACCACTGGCTGACAACCTGGTGAGGCCCTCCTATTAATAAAGTATGAAGGAAGCAAGCGTCAAATGCCTCAAACATCCAAATCCCTATTGGAATGCACTCCACGAACTCCAAACCCGTGTCAGCTCCACCTTCCTGGGGGCACAATTCCTGGTGGACTGCCGCAACCAAACCGTGACTGAGGAACCAGAGCTGACATCTGGGGTTTCAAACCTGCAAGGAACATCCAGATGATCACTGACCTTGGGGAATGGTGCCACTTGTGGAACACCTCAAATGATGGCTGAGACTATCCAAGTCGGATCACGGCTGTGAGACTAACCTGAGAGATCCATCACAGTGTCAAGTGAAGCTACTGAGTGGAATGCTAACTTCAGTGTGGAAATGGTGCCTAGTCCCACAGCTATACTTGTCAACAAGGAGGCAGAAACCCCCTCAACTTGGTTTTTGACATTCTCCAATACAAAGCCTACCGACAAGCATCTTCTTTCACCCCCTCAATTCTGCTGCCACCAGAACACAGGCCCATGTCCTCCTCAAATCCAGGTGCAACTCTTTCAGTGCTTTCCTGGCTAGTGCCCAATGTCCCAAGCTCCTTCAGGTTCAGCTCATTGAAAACAGTGTGGCCTGCATGAGTAGCATATGGGACATGTCATGCTGATAACCAGGCACCATCAGGATGTATCGGGCCACAGAGAACTGGGGCCTGAAGTCTACTGGACCGTGTCCCCGGGCAGACTGGAAATCCATCACCAAGGTTACTAACCTGAAGTGACATGGTGCCTAGACCTCAAAGGTCCAAGACTCCCAGAACCATCCCATGCTGTGACACCTCCACAGCATCCTATTCTGCTAGAAGACCACTTGTTCATGATTCTGTTCTCCAACTGGTCCCAGTCTTCTTCTGTCTCAGATTGAAAATTCGTATCATGTTGGACAAATTCCTCCCCGGTCTTGCCCTTGAAAATAGGTGCCCCTACTGTAAGCACCTCCATCTCAACGGAGACCCTTTCTTTCGAACCTGCGGTTGACAAACTCCCAAGTTTTGGGATCTCCTCTGTAAATCCCTCTGCTCCTTGAAGTCTCACTTTCAGCTCTTCTTCCAAACGCATGCTCCTTTTATTCTGGGTGCCGTCAAACAAAACTGACTGATATACCACGTTTGCCTCACTAGATTTCGACAGAAATACAAATTTGTCTGAGAATCACAAACCTAAGGCCTGTCACTTTCTCAAGTAGACCTGAACAATCCTCTACAATACTCTTGACGGACTTTAGCGTGTCATGGACAAGGTACATCAATCTCTACCTTCGGGAAGGGAAACAGATAAACCAATTACTCTCAACATTGAGTCTTGTGCAGAATGACTGTGCTTTCTGCAGCTAACAATGCACTTTAAAGTCATTAATTTTTTTTTACATCTTCTCTGAGATTTTTCAGAGAAATGTGTTCAGATGCTATTAGATGTAATTTGACACGTACAGAGCATCTGAGAGCGAAAAGAGAGTCATGTCAATTTTCCAAGTTGAGAGTCTGAAAACATGAACTTTTCTTAACTCATTAAGAGTAAACTGACCCTGTTGTGTTTTCCTGGTTTTTGATCTTTTGGTTAAGTGATGGGCAATACTGTATAATTCTAGACTGTTTAATTGGACACTTCACAAATGTGATCTTCAGATGTACATCAGTACAGGAGCATCATTACAAATAACTATATCCCCAACGCAATTGAAAAGTCAATTACTGAGCTATCTTTTCAGAAGCCTTGTCTGATAGTTGTTTTTACATGTTCTACTTAAGCTAATTAATTGGCACTTCAACCTCTGTGTCATTTTAAAGTAATAACATTTCGAAACACGTGTGACAGATAAGCTTTAAAGTAAGGTTTACAATCTTGAAGCTAATTGATTTCTTTTAATGACTTCTAATGACAGCAAGACACAGGATGGAAACAAGACAGTCATTTCATCTGGTTTGTCCATCATTCTGAATCTCCAACATAAGTAAAAGGAAGCTGCATTTTATTTTGAGTTTCAAGGCTGATGTTTGGTCGGGTTTGAAACCATTGAAAAGGAAGGCTTTGATTTGTGCAGGAGCTTGTCACACACTCCACACTATGAATTATTGAGCTGTGCATTGACGATATAGGCAATTATGGTTGCAATAGCAGGCACAGCACGATCCCACAAAAAATAAGATAAGAAAATCTTTTGTTTTGTTTACTCTTGTGCGCAATGTACCTGTGCCAATATTTCTTGGGGTCCCTCATTGCTCTGGCGAAGGTAGTGGACAGCTACCTTCTTGAACCTTCACTTGGTGCAGGTAGGCCCATAATGCCCTTAGGGAGGGAGTTTCAGGGTTTTGGCCCAGCGACAGTGAAGGAACAGCGATACATCCTTTCTAACAGGGCTTAAAAAGTCAGGAGAATTAAACAGGACAGACTTCCAAAATAAGAAATCAGACAGGTCCAACACACCATACTTCTATGGATTACCAAAACTATACAAACTTGGGGCCCGCCTCAGGCCCACAGTCTCCCTCCCTACCTGATGCACCAACATAACGGCTAGCGAAGGAATTCCAAAAGAAACTAAGACACCTAACTGAAGATTCATGTCACTCCACTCACTCCATCCAGGAATTCCTGAACACCATCAAAGACACCAAGATAGAAGAGGATGAAATAATGGCCTCCTTTGATGTTACAGCCCTTTTCACATCAATTAACATTGACCTGACCAAAGAAACACTGGCATTACTACGAGAAAAACAAGGACCACACACACCAGACAGCACCAACTTCATCAGCAAAGACAACATTCTCAAGCTATTGGACCTGTGCCTCACCACCCACTTCACATTCAATAACAAAACCTACAAACAAGTCAACTGAACACCCATGGGATCACAAATATCAGGGCTCATAGCAGAAGCAATAATGCAGAGACTTGAACAAGCTGCCCTCTCATCTATCCAACCCAAACTTTGGGTCCGCTACATGGATGACACCTTTGTCATCAGAAAGTGGAACAAATTAGAGGAACCATACAACACCATCAAAAATCTCCTGACAGGCATAAAATTCACAAATAAGGAGGAGAATGACAACAGATCCCCATTCCTAGATGGGGCAGTTGAACATACAGTTAATAGAGAGCTTCAAAACCAGCATCTACAGAAAGACAACACACACTGACCAACGTCAGGAGCAATCATCTCAACACCCACAAACAGAGCTGCATCAAGACATTATTTCAATGAGCTACCTCACACTGCAGCATGCAAGAACTACAAAAAGCCAAAGAAAAATATCTATACAACGTTTTCAAGAAAATCAGATATCCAATATGCACAATCTGCCAATTCCTCAGGAACAAACCCAAACAGGCGGACACAATGCAACCAAAAACTATAGCCACATTACCTTACATCCAAGATGTATCAGAAATGATTCCCAGACTATTCAGATCCCTTGGCATCATGGCAGCCCACAAACCTACCCACACTTAAACAGCGACTAATGAAACTAAAGGATCCATTAGATACCACCAGCAAAATGAACATCATTTACACCATGCAAGAACTGTAAAAAAAAACACTTCATTGGACAAACAAGCAGGAAACTTGCATCCAGGATACACGAACACCAAATGGCCACCAAAAGACATGAACCTCTATCAAAAGTTTCTCTACATTCAGACAAAGAAGGACACCTCTTTGACTGGGACAACACATACATCCTAGGACAGGCGAAACAAAGACACGCATGAGAATTTTTAGAGGCATGACATTCAAACTACAACTCCATCCATAAAAACATCGACTCAGATCCTATCTACCTTCCCAGAATTGACATTACCCTCCTTAAGAAACCAGTTGGGACATACCACTAGTGCTTCACTGGAGACTCTCACTGATGATATTACCTAGTATGATGACAAAACGTCTGAAAACAAATCCTCCAGCTCAGCAAGCTAATTACATACTTATCATCAACCTGAGCTACAAATCTTCTCAAAACCAGCAATACATTTCCAAGTCAGGATGGTGACTGGCTTGGAGGGGAAGTTACAGGTCTCCCATTCTGTCCTTATCCTTCCAAGTGGCAGAGGTTGCACATTTGGAAGATGATGCTGAAGGAGCCATGATGAGTTATTACAGTGCTTCTTATAGATGCTCCATGCTACTGCCACTGTGCGTCAGTAGTGGAGGGATTGAGTGTGGACAGTGGTGGATGTGATGTGTGTCATCTGGCTGATCTGTCCTGAAAAGTGTCAAACTTGAGTATTGTTGAAGCTGCATTCATCCAGACAAGAGTACAGCATTCCATCAAACTCCTGACTTGAGTCTTGGAGATGCTGGAGAGATCTTGGGGAGTCAGGTGGTGCATTATTTGCTGCAGAATTTCTAGCCTCTGACCTGCTCTTCACACCACAGTAGTTAAACGGTTGGTCCAGTTGAGTTTCTCATCAATGACAATCCTCAGGATATTATCAGTAGGATATTCAAGGATGGCAAACCCAATGAATGTCAGTGATGGTTAGATTCCCTCGACGTGGTGTAAATGTTACTTGCTATGTATCAGCTCAATCCTGATATTGTTAAATTCTTGCCGCATTTGGGCAAAGACTGCTTCAGTCTCTGCAGAGCCAAGAACATTAAGGGATCATTGGCGAACACCCCACTTCTGACTTTTTGATAGTTGTTGACAAATCAGCTGATGAACTTTGGATCAAGGACACAACACTGCAGTAATTTGGCATAATTGTCCTGGAGCTGAGATTATTGACCTCCAACTGTGTTACATCTAACGTCAAGCAGTGGATAGCTTTCCCCGTTTCTGACTGATTTCAGTTTTCAAGGGCTCCTTAACACCACATTCATGAAAATGCTGCCTTTATGTGCTGGAAGAGCCTGGCAAGGAGTAAGGTGTTTTTTTTAAGCAGAGGTCTTCAGGAATATTGCCATAAATTTGTGAAGGCCCAGAGAGTGTGCAGCACCCAGTGACTCCAGCCAATTCTGCATGTTATTGTCAAATTGCATTGGGTGAAGATTGGCATCTGTGATACTGAGGTCCTACGGGGGAGCCCGACGTGTATGGTCCACTTGGCACTTCCACCTGGAGTTGGGGATGCAACTACCTCAGCCTTGTCACTTCCATGAATCTGTTGGGCTCTTTAATGACCCATTATTGGGGAAGGGATATGGCAGGACTGCAGACCTTAGATCTTAGCGTTAAATCTTGGGATCGCTTATCTGTCTAATGTATGCTTTTTCCATGACATGGCATGGAACTAGTCCTCTACTGGAGTTTCACCAGGTTGACAATTCAATTGTAGATATGGCTAGTACTTCTCCTAGCAGTGCCCTCTTGCGCTATTGTTTGTACCGGCGTTGAACCCTTGCTAATGGTAGAGTGCGGAAATGCTGGGAAGCGAGATTGCAAATTGTAATGTACTACAATTCAGCTCTTCTTGAACCACAGCACCTCATGGATGCCCAGTCTACAGTTGCAACCTATGTTCAACATCCATCCCACTCAGCACATTAATGGTGCCAACATGATGGAGCGGTATCTGCAATTTGAAAATGGGACTTGGTCTCCATCAGGACTGCTCAGTGAACACTCCTTCCAAAACTAGAATCATAGAATCCCTACAGTGTGGAAGCAGACCATTTGGCCCACCAAGTCCACACTGCCCTTCTGAAGAACATCCCATCCAGAGCCACACCCTACCCTATGCCTGCAACTCTGCATTCCCCATGGTCAATGTCCCGAGCCTGCACATCTTTGGACTATGGGAGGAAATCCACGCATACACAGGGAGAACATGCAAACTCCACACGGAAGTTGCCCGAGACTGGAATCAAACCCAGGTCCCTGGCAAGGACAAATACATATAAGCCAGGAAGATGGGTGAGGACTAGGTCATGGGTGTTTTTACGAACTTGACGGTTCCCTCACCACCTGCCACAGACAACGTCTAGCAGTAACATTCTTCAGGACCCAACCACACAGTGGCATGACTAAGCCACTCTTGGTGGCGGACGTTGAAATTCCCTGCCCAGAATATGGTCTACATTCTTGTTAATCTCAGTGTTTCCTCCTGATGTTGCCCAACTTAGAGGGACACTGTTTTTTGTTCACCTGAGGCAAGATGGTCTGTGGTAATCAGCAGGCTGATCCTGTGAGACTCCACAAGTTCCAGAGTTGATTTTGAGGATAACTTAACTCCTCAGTATATACCACCGTGCTGGTCCTGTCAGTGGGATTAATGTGGTTACTGATGCGTTGGTCAATACCAAGTGGTTTTGTTCCTTTTATCAGGCCTCATGTTGGTGAGACACAACTGCGTTACTTTCAAAATCATTTCAAATGGCATTTCAGGGTCAACCAGATTGTTGAGGATCTGTCATCACATGTACTCCAGTCCAGGTGAGTATAGCAGATTTTCCATCCCTCAAAGATAGTGATGAACGAGGTAGATCTTTATGAAAATTGACAGTGATTGTGTTTTTTTACTTCTCGTGGTGCTGGTCCCATTGGGCCGAGCTTCACCTATTACATCCTCTCCATTGTCAAGATTACTGACATCCACTCCCACAACCGGGGCCATAAAACATTTTGAGAGCCGAGGTTACCCATGGGTACCGGGGGCAAAAGTTGGCATCTGGAGTTCTGTTGCAGATCAACATGATCTCATTAAATGGTAAAGTAAATCGATGGTTTGTGTTCTTTTGTCCAATTGGTCCTTAAACCCTCATGAGTTTTTCAATTCAAACACTGAGTTGTTTGGTTTGACAAAATGCCTCTTGTGCAGATTTCAGACAATCCCAAGCTCCAATGGTTATTCTACACCATAAGACCATTGGAGCAGAACTGAGACCATTTGGCCGATCGAGTCTTCCCTGCCATTCGATCATGGTTGATCGGTTTGTCAACCCTATTTTTCTGCTTTCTCCCTGTAACCTTTGAACCCCTTGGCAATCAAGAGCCTATCTATCTCTGTTTTAAATATAGTCAATGACCTGGCCTCCACAGTGGCAATGGATTCCACAGATCCACCACTCTCTGGATGAAGAAGTTTCTCCTTATCTCCATTCTAAAGGATCTTCCCTTTACTCTAAGGCTTTGCCCTCAGCTCCACATCTCTCCTGCCAATGGAAACATCTTCCCAATGTCTACTCTGTACCTTTTACTTCTCCGATCACTCTCATAATTTTCGATTGGCCTGAGGCCATTGAATCCATGTTACAAACTCCCATGTCTTATTCTCGTTTTTATAACACTTTAGTACCATAGCAATATTAATTCTTAACAACATACATATTTAAAATATTACACATGAGTTCCTCAATCATTGATGTTCAGGTAGTTCTTCTTTAACATGATGGTTGTGTTTTTTGCGTAACCCCCCCATCAGACAAAAAATGTGATTTAGAAACAGCTTTTAAAGTGTTGGTGATGTAATCACATACAGCCAACACACAATTCAAGTGTTTGCGCTTTAGAAACAGTGTCCCCAATTCATCAATTGCAACACAGTAAATTCGTGGTAACAAAATGCACGTTGCAGCAGAACGACATGTATTTCAAATCGATAGCTTTCTAGACACTAATGACATGGCGGGACAGAAAGGAAAATAACTTTGAGGACATGATCAACCGTAATCAAGAATAGCAATTGGTGGCTTGTCGGGCTGAGTGACCTACTTTCGCTCTGATGCTTGTCTGTAGCTTCCATCAGAACTGTACAGAGCTCTCCTTCTCTTCCCACAACACAGGAGAAAGTCATTTCATCCATTTTGTTTGCTCTGGCTCTTCGAAAGAGCTAACCAATTAGTGACACTCCCCTGCTCTTTCTCCACAATGCAACACCTATTTGCTTTGCAGACATCGATCCAATTCAGTTTGAAAATTCTTACAGAGTCTACTTGCAACTCCTGATAAGGAAGAACATAATAAGTCATTGCTCTCTTTTTACTAATTACCTGAAACCTGTATCTTCTGGTTGCTGGCTCACCTGTCACTGCAAACACTTTCAAATTATTTACTCTCCCAGAATCATGCATGATTCTGAACACCTCTACCCCTGAACGCCTATTTACTTTCTATGCACTAAGGAGAATAATCAGTTTTCAACAAAAAAAAAATTCAGGAAAGGACAGGATAATATAAAGCAAGGATTATGATTTCATTAAAAGGTCGCTTGCCAAAGAGATAGGAATCCTTTTTCCATTTAACATTTCAATACATTTACTTTCTAATAGCTTCTTAACAACATTTGAGGTTTGAATGGATGTGAAATTGTGGTGTAATTCAGTTGTCAGTCGTACTCTTTGTCGGTCTGAAGGAACAGTTTTAATATTTTCAGTACGTCTTGCGGGCAGAGCAAATTACTTCACAGCCCATCTGATTTGATACAGGAGGAAGACATGGAGCTGCAATGAATAAAAGAGGAGCCGAAGTGTTTATATGGGTCGCAGGGCTCAGTTATCTCCCCTTTTCTTGAAAATATCTCAGTATTCTGTTGATACACAGTATTGTGAGGAAAGCACTGTCCTTTACCAATGCTTTGCTCTCGCTGAAAAGCCCATTGCAGAATTTTGGAACATGGTTCTGCTTCATGCCTTGTTCTAATGTGACAGGCAACCTACAATTTTGCAGTTGCCTCTCTCTCCCATAGTTGGAAATTTTGTTCTACGCTTTTCTCAGCCACCCAAAAGGGTGCTTATTGGGTCATTTGGGTCAACAATCACCCTGGACATCCCCCCAAGACCAGCAGGCACTTCTGCGCCAGGACAGGGACAAGGCAAGGCAAGGAAAACTGCACTTTAGTGTTTAAAGGGTTAGGCCTGACTTTGTGCTACGCTAACAAAAGATCATGTACATCATCACAGGATATGCAGCAACATCACGGCAGCTTGCTCTCCCTTGCAGCCTTGTGGCAAAATGATCACATGGTGACATGCATTTATTTTGCTGGGGTCGAAGGTAATGTTGGTCAATGCACTGGAACCTCCTACAAAAAACATTTTTACAGCTTTATCTATTGACACATTCTGCAGTACAAGTCAGAGCCTCTGCTCCTTTCCAGTTTTGGTGTGAGACATTTAGGTGATTAGTCATCATTGTACATGCTTCTGATATTAATCCCCTTCTGCTGCAGTAGTCATTGTGAACTCTGCTTATGAAATAAAGTTAACTATTCTTCCTTATTTCAAAAGACTTTGGAAATATTCATAACCAGGATGAAATCAACAGAATATTTGATTTTTCACACCTGAGTGTAACACGTACAACTGAGTGGTATCAACAGTGTTCCCTGAAAGATGAAATAACTCAAGAGAGGCCAGTATCCCTTCACCAAGTCATGCTTCATTTCACATGCATAGTACATGACACTGACCCAGCTAGTACAGAGCCAGCTCCAAGAGTGAACAGAACTCCTGACACTCCTGTTCTCTGACACTCTTGTTTCTATCTGTCAGCCAGGGCTCCCTGATTGGACCAGATTAACAGCCCCAGTCAAGAATCTTGGATTCTAAGAGATCCACCTGGCTGACAATAGCAAGATGATTCAGAAGGAACCAACAAAAGAAGTTTGGATAGCTACATTGAAAAGAAAATTTTGCAAAGTAAGAAATAACTGGGTACATTGTGAAAAATGCAACGGCTGACAAGGTGGGTGAACCAGCCTCCTTCTAGGCGACATGATCTTCCGATTCCATGGCTGAACAGAACAAATCCATTCAGTTGCATCAGAAGGAAAATTGACTGCATTAAGTCAGGGAGAAGGAACAAACAGCTTTCTGACCGCAACCAGAACACTTGTCACAGACGGAACTCCTGTTCAATAGTCCACAGAACAAAGAGGGCATTTTCGACATGGTTGCACACAGTGACAGCTTACTGAGAGTCACCAGTAAGTGTTTCACAAGAGATAATGTAAAACAATGGGAAAGATCTATGCTTCACATTCTAACAGAACATATGCATGACTGAAAATCTATATCCCATCTACTTTCTTTTCCTTCCATTGAAGTTACTGGACACCTTGACACATACTGAACAGTGACCTGGCTTAGTACAAATATTCTTTTATGTTAATTCTCATTGTTTTTTTTTCAATTTAGTGCTTGGCTAAAAAAAGCAACCTCAGAATTGAAGACCATCCATATCTCGCTCAACAGAAAAGCCAAGTGGCTGATGAAACGGAGGACAAAAACAGAATAATCTCTGAATGGCTCAAAGTAACATTTGTTGCAAATCGCAATGAGGTGTCATTAAGTCCCGCCAACAATGTGGGAGAGAAAATTAAATTGCTCATTTGCATCCAACCTGTGTGCAGTAATGAAGGGTCTAAATATCAGGGGGATGTGCAGCTTATACATCAGCAAAGGCAGTAGTGAGCAGGGAAGATGATTATTTCACCCATAGAAGGGAGGTGTGAGAGAAAGTCAAAGGTGGCCAATGTTCTTGGCCTCCTGAGAGATAAGACCACCAACTTTCCTCTGTGATGATCTTTACACCCAAAGGTAGCACCAGTGACCTGAAAGAATGCTCCTTTTTAAAAAATCTTTCCTCATCTGCGTTGTGTCTCAAGCCTCAGCATTACTTAATGATTCAGCCTACTTTCTTGGCAAACTTTACGGGAGGTGGGGTATTGGTGTTTGTATTTTTTGCCTCAATATGTCTACTCAGCAACAGCTTCCATAGATGATGGAATGGGTATTCTTGCACATCTCCTCCTGGGCTCTGACCCAAGAAGCCATTCTTGAATCCAAGGTGGGCACTAGGATGGGCAACCCCTCGCGGCTGTCCACCAGCCTCTTTCCCCAGTCTTGGGAGAATTTACGTACAGGGTCCACCAGTAAGGATCAAAGACTTACTTGCAATCCGTCAGCATAGTAAAGACTGGAGTGCATTATGGACCCAAGAATTTATACTCTCATCTCATCTCACAAGCCGCTTTGTGTCCCACTGCAACTTGAAAAAAATTACAAATGAGGAAGGTGAGAACTCAGAACAAAAGAGTACTGAAGGACTGGGGTGATATAACTAACAGGTTGGGTGCCTCTGTCAAAAAGATATGACTTCCCTGCTTGCATGAGGTTCGTCTAATTAATAACGCAGGGTAGTTCATGATTTAACTGTAACCTTGTCACAATCTCAAAACTGACAGCAAGAAATGTGACGCTCCACAAAGAATTCATAAGTTTAAAACTGTCCGAGAGGTTGAAATATTCATTTTCTAGCGATAGTGTCATATTACAGCTCGCTCCTGGAAAAAGGACAACAGGATTCTTGGGATATGGAAGCCCAGTCGACTTGAAGCTTATTAAAATTGATAAATCCTTTAGTAGGACTATCAATTATGATCACCATTTTCTATATGCCAACAACGTAGCTCTATCGATCCAGAGCCACTTTCTACACAATAAGGCACTGCACATTTTCAATAACAATTTTACAGAGTACTATCCATGTGACAAAATATGTTAAGGTAATTCACAGTTAAAAATCACACAACTCCAGGTTATAATCCAACAGGTTTATTTGGAAGCATTAGCTTTCCAAATAAATCTGTTGGACTATAACCTGGTGTTGTGTGATGTTTAGCTTTGTCGACCCCAGTCCAACACCAGTACTGCCAAAAGGTGGTTTGTGTTGCAAAGTAAAATTTGACATCAGTAACATAAGGTGAAAATAGATGTACGCCCCAACAGATTGGTCCAGGGGCAGCTTTAAGGAGCATCAGTCTGAGCACGGAAAAAAAAAAACGACATAACATCATAAGACATCGGAGCAGAAACTAGACCAATCAGGCTATCAAACCTGCTCTGCCACTCAATC
Source organism: Chiloscyllium punctatum (assembly GCF_047496795.1). Lineage (NCBI taxonomy): Eukaryota > Metazoa > Chordata > Chondrichthyes > Orectolobiformes > Hemiscylliidae > Chiloscyllium > Chiloscyllium punctatum. The sequence goes on from NC_092773.1 coordinate 13,243,632, forward strand.
ATGGCTTTTGAGTTTCTCAATCCCATTCACCCACTTTCTCCCTGTAACCCTTGATGACCTTGATACTCAAGAACCTATCCATCTCTGTCTTAAATGTACTCAATGACCTGGCCTCCACAGCCTTCTGTGGCAGTGAATTCTGTAGATTCATCGTTCTCTGGCTGAAGAAGTTTCTTCTTATTTCCGTTCTAAAAGGTCTTCCCTTCACTCTAAGGCTATGTCCTCAGGTCCTAGTCCCTCCTACCAATGGAAAAAAGTTCCCAACATCCACGCTGTCCAGGCCATTCAGTGTTCTGTATGTTTCAATTCCATCCGCCCTCATCCTTCTAAGCTCAGTGGAGTATAGACCCAGAGTCCTCAAAGGTTCCTCATATGTTAAGCTTTCCATTCCTGAGACCATTCTCATGAACATCCACTGAACCCACTCCAAGGCCAGTACATCCTTTGTGAGATATGGGGCCCAAAACTGTGCACAACACTCCACATGCGGTCTGACCAGGGCCTTACAGAGCCTCAGAAGTATATCCCTGCTTTTATATTCAAATCTTCTCAAAATAGTAGTTGCCTTCCTAACTACTGACCCAACCGGCACGTTTACCTTAAGAGAATCCTGGACTAAAACTCTAAAGTTTCTTTGTACTTAAGACTTCTGAATTTCTCTCCATTTAGAAAATAGTCTATTCTTCCTACCTAAGTGCATGACTTCACACTTTCCCACATTGTACTCCATCTGCTACTTCTTTGCCCACTCTTCTAACCTGTCCAAATCCTTCTGGAGCCTCCCCACCTCCTCAATGTTACACGCCCCTCTATCTATCATTGAATCATCTGCAAACTTAGCCAGAATGCCCTCAGTTCCTTCATCCAGATCGTTAACGTATAAACTGAAAGTTGTGGTCCCCACACTTAGCCTTGCAGAACACTACTTGTCACCAGCTACCATCCTGAGAAGGACTTTTTTATTCCCACATCCTGCTTCATGCCAGACAGCCAAGCTTCTATCCATGCTAACACCTTGCCTCTGACACAGTGGATCCTTACCTTACTCAGTAGCTTCCTATGTAGCACCTAGCCAAAGGCCTTCTTGAAGTCCTGGTTGATAACATCCATTGAATCTCCTTGGTCTACCTGCTCGTTACTTCCTCAAAGAATTCTAGTAGATTTGTCAGACATGACCTCCTTGATGAAACCATGCCGACCTTGCCCTATTTCACCACATACTTCCATGTGTTCACCACTCTCATCTTTCACAATGAATTGCAGGATCGCACCCACGACCAAGGTCAGGCTAAGTGGCCTGTAATTTTCTGTCGTTTGCCCTACTCCCTTTTTGAACATGGGTGTCACGTTAGCGATTTTCCAGTCCTCTGGGACCCTCCCTGTTTCTAGCGATTCCAGGAAGATCACCAATAACACCTCCACTTCAGTTATCTCTCTAAGAACCTCTCTGGGGTGTGGTCTATCTTGGTTCAGGTAATTCATTCACCTTCGGGCCATTCAATTTTTCTCGCACCTTCCCCTTGTTGATGGCCACCATACTCAGCTGTGCCCCCTCACTCTGTTGAATCTTTGGGATATTACTGGTGTCTTCCACCATGAAGACTGACACAAAGTAATTACTCAGTTCCTCAGCCATTTCTTTGTTTCCCACGACTATCTCTCCAGCATCATTTTCCAGCAGCCCAATGTCTACTTTTGCCTTGCCGAGCTCCCTGATCAAGTCTACCTCACCAAACAACACCAAATCTAGTATTGCCTCTTGAAACTTGCAGGTTTGGAGAAGGAATTCTGCTGCCTGGGGCCTGAGGTAACTTCAGATATGGCCACAAATACTGGAGAAAACAATCTGTGATGTTGAGTAGGTCAGAATCAGAGGTACTGTGGATCTCTCAGGGGATCGTGGGGCAGGAAGACATTCAGAGATGGAGCGGCGCCAGGCCGCAGAAAGTGATTTGAAAAGAAGACTGAGAAGGCAAAATTCAACAGTGGTTTAACTCGTACACAAAGTAGATCATAGATCATAGTGCTCATGGGTCAACCGGGCTGAGTGCAACTCAGGACAAAGGCCGCAGAGTTTTGAATGATCTCAAGTTTATGGAGGGTTGAACATGGGAAGACGATGAAACATGGTAACATAGAAAGTAGGTGCAGCAGTAGACCATTCGGCCCTTCGAGCATGCACTACCATTCAATACAATCCTGGCTGATAATGCAATTTCATTATCCCATTCCCGACTTCTCTTTGTACTCTTGACCCCTTCAGCCGCAAGGGGCATGTCCAGCTCCCTCTTGACTATGTCTAATGGACTGGCCCCAACAGCTTTCTTTAGGAGAGAATTCCACACGTTCACTACTCGCTCAGTAAAGGAGTTCTTCCTCATCTCAGTCCTGAATGGCTACACCCTTTTTTCTGTGACCTTGACCCCTAGTTCTGGAGTTCCCCAACGTTGGGAACACTCTTCCTGCATCTCGCCTGTCTAGCCCCACCTCCCGCATCTAGCCTGTCTACCCCCACCTCCCGCATCCAGCCTGTTTCAGTCCCACCTCCTGCATCTAGCCTGTCCAGTCCCACCAAGACTTTATTAATTTGAGATCTATCCTCATTCTTCTAAGTTCCAGTGAGGCCAAGCCCAGTTGACCCAGGCTTTCTTTGCATGTCACCGAAGAAAGCATTGGAAAAGTCAACCCAAAACCAACTGATGCAAAAAGGTATGGACAAAGGTTCCAGTGGAAGATGAGCCGAGGCAGGGACATAACCAAGCAATATTATCAGAGCACAAACAGTGTGACCCACTAACTGTTCTTGGCTTATCATAGAATCCCTACAGTGTGGCCCAATAAGTCCACACCGACCCTCCGAAGAGTAACCCACTCAGACCCATTTCCGTACTCTATTTCCCCTGACTAATGCATCTAACCTTAACATCCCTGAACACTGTGGGCAATTTAGCACGGTCAGCTCACCTAACCTGCACATCTTTGGACCGTGGGAGGAAACCGGAGCATCCTGAGGAAACCCATGCAGACATGAGGAGAATGTGCAAACACCATACAGCCAGTTGCCCGAGACGGGAATTGAACCTGGGTCCCCGGCGCTGTGAGGCAGCAGTGCTAACCACTGAGCCACTGTTGCACACCCCGCCCCCCCCCTCCCCTCTGTGTCATGCTACATTGTCATTTTATGCGAGGCTATGCAGATTCCATTCAGCCTTGGAATAACAATCTCAAACATTTGGGAGCACAAAACAGAACACCTATTAAAGGAGTAAAATCAGGAAAAGTGATCCTGAAGAACAATTTATAGATCTTCACTCTTTTATCGAACAAGGGCCTTATATTCAAGCCCATGCATTTGTATACATGGACACAGCCAATCATGTACATGTGAACAACAAGCATGCACATCACACTCAATATCTTTCACTTAGTGAAGAATTTCTGTGTTATTACAACATGTCAGCAGCAGTTCACTCCAATAGCAGACACGAAAAAAAGCCTTTTTGTATTTGTGAACTGTTTGGGAAACAGTGTTGGGGGGGGAAGGGAGCAGAGATGGTTTGTTGTCACTTCAGAAAGGAAAACAGATTACAGGTAAACAAACTGAATAGCTGACTGCAGGTCTGAAAAAGTTGTCTTGAGCAGATTCACCTTCAACTATTGTGAATATCGTCAGGGAGAAAATGGATTTTTATGATGCTTTGACCTACGTTGTACCAGCATTGCAGACAACTAGCATTTAAGTCCATCATAGGAGAAGCTAACTTTTGAGCTGTCCCCATTTCTGAAAAACACCTCTCACACCTTCTCACCGAATGCAGGAAAGTAATTGCACTTCTCACCTCGGGATTATCATCTAAATTTACAACAGAGGTACACAGAAGTCACAGCTCTGAAACAGGTCAGTGGATCTAAGCAGGTATTACTGCTCAACTCAAGCTTCCCTCTGTCCTTCGTTATCTGACTTGATCAGCTACTGCTTTCAGCCTAACAGCTTCCACCTCTGTTGCTTCACAATATTGCTGGCAGCTCCCAGTGAGTTTAGAATATGGAAGTACACCAGAGTGCCAGAATCCATCACATATTTACCTTTTGAATCAGTTCCACGGGTATTGTTGCACACAGTCCTTTTATTGTCATAAACCCTTCTACTCACTCACTGCCTCTTGGCTTTGAAATAATTTTTGGTGTTTCACACAACAGATAATTGCAACACAGACTTGAATGAACTATCACCAACTCTTGACTGACCTTGCCTTTTGTCCTGTCCCTCTTCAGCCGGGCTGACACAAAGACTGATGTCTCCGACTGTCTGTCCAAGCTTCTCAATGAAAACAACATCTGTGACGCTGAAAGAGAGAAGTCAACTTGTGAGAAAGACATTCATAGGGCATCATGGTTCAACAAAAAGATAATGCAAACTCTCAAATGCCCAGTGTTTACAAAGAAAAATCAATTACCCAATGGTTAATTGCTCCCAAAATGCAGGTGATGATGGCAAAGTCAGAATTTATGGCACATCTTTACTCAGCAGAGAAGGTGAGAATGGGATTTCCTCTGAACCACTTCTCTTGAGACACTGGTGCTGTCATCATAGTGTTAAAACAACAGCTCTGCTTTTTTTGTTTCAACTTTTAGCCACGTAGCACAGATAGGATATTCAGGTTCAAATCCAAATGAATAAATGTCCTTTATCTTTTCCATCATCAAAGTGGGTTTTGGTTGAATGCACGATTGCTAACCTTTTTTCTGAAAGGCAACAGCCACTAGACAGAGGGAATGGAAAAGATCGGACAGGGATGAGAGAAAGGGCTAAGGAAGTGAGGCAGAGAGAGAGAGAGAGAGAGAGAACCAAGAGAAGAGAAGAAATGAAGGAATGGAGGAAAGATACAAAGAGAGCAGGATAAAAATGAAGAGCAAATAATGCATAAAATGTGGCAAGACTGATGCCAAACAAAAGGAAGAGAAGAGCTGGAAGACTCTGAATTACAGTGAATGCAAGATGAATGCAAAAAAGCGCTGGAAGACATTGAATTTCAGAGGAATTGTCAAGATGAATGCAAAAAAGGAGAAAAATGAAGACTGAGAGCTGGAACAACAGAGAGGAGGAGGATGAAGAAGAGAGACAGACTAAGTGATTGATGCATGGAGAAAGGGAAAGAGTGATGCTGGATTGGAGAGGGAGAGAAGAACAAAAGAGGAGGGACAATGTACAAGCAAGAGAAATGAGAAGAGCAGAGAGCTTAAAAAAAGGTTTCTTCACTCCTGTGAGCCTGTTGTGCTATTCAATGAGATCCTGCCAGATCTTCAACCACAGTGAGGGAGCTGGAGAAAAATACAAGGAGAACAAAGGAAAGGAAGGCAGAACTTGCATTTCTTCAGAATCTTTCATCACCTCACGACACCATAAAGATCCCAAAGATAATAAAGTATTTGAAGTGCGGTGACAAGTGTTAACTTAGTAGGAAGTGAAGTACATGAACTGAAAGCAGAGAATGAAAGTGCATGGAGATTGAAAAAGGATTCAAAAGGACAAGGGCTTAGAGGTCTCATGCATAAACATTAAGTCGTGTCCACATTACCACATGGGCTCAGCACCCAATTCTGAAGCTGGGCTCTTCATAGCCTTTGTCCAATTAAATTCTGTTTCACCTCCAATTGATTGCAAAGTGTTAAATTTAATTTGAGCTCTGCTAGACAGACCAGAGGACTGCAGTTTGCCAGATATTCATGTCTAACTGTAAACAGCTCCTCTGAAATCCCCATCATTTTTATCTTCTAGGAATCACAGTCTCCTCCTGTTCATTCACAATGTGACTACGTTGCATTACTTTGGTTTCACAGACTCTTGGCTTGTTGTCTAAGCTGTCACGACACCCTGCATCTTCAAGATACCATCACATTTCCACAGCACTGTCACCAGACACAGTACAGGTGCAGAGAGCAGAAGAGTGACTGTGAAAGAAGGTTTCTGCATTGATTCTGCAATCTCGTGCACATCTCAAAGCACTTCACAGCCAATGGACGGTCAGCAATTCAGCAGCAGCCAGACCGCACACAGCAAGCTCCAACATGCTGCAATGCATCAGTGAACAGATCAGCAGTTCGACTCCCTGAAGCGGGATTTGTTAACTTCTGAGCGAGAACCAAGTGTGGAACCAACTGAGCCATGTTTGACATTGTAAGACAAGGCAGCTACTGACTGCAGAAATCCTGCATGAGATCTCTATAAAAGGTCAAAGGTTGCAGATCCAAACACAAACTTTCGGAAGATCATTCTCTTCCCTCTGTTATGATCCCAGCTGATGTTATTACGAGTCAGATTAGAACTCTGATTTGGTAGATGACACTTTCTTTTCACTTAACAAGGTCATCTTTCACTGAAACTTATCTGCAAATTGTGACAACTCTAGTTCAAACAAGGTTTAATGCATAAAGAAAAAGATGAAATTGAATTAACCAAGCTATCCACATGCAACACAAAGATTTTGAAGTGCACAGCAAAACTACGCTCTGTCAATTTTTTTGATTCATTGATGGGATGTGGATGTCACTGGCTGGCTAGCATTAATTGCCCTTCCCTACTTATCCTTGAGAAAGTGGTAGCGAGCTGTCCTCTTAAACCAATGCAGTCCATGTGCTGTGGATTGATCCACAATGTCCCGAGGGAAGGGAATTCCAGAATTTTGACCCAGTGACAGTGAAGAAACGGCAATATATTTCTAAATGAGGATGGTGAGTAGCTGGGAGGGGAACTGGCAGAGGGGGTGTTCCTTTGTATCTGCTGCCCTTGTCCTTTTAGATGAAAGTAGTTGTGGGTTTGGAAGGTGCTGTCTGAGGATCTTTGGTGAATTGCTGCAGTGCATCTTAGAGATAGTACACACTGCTGCTACTGAGCGTCAGTGGTGGAGGGAGTGGATGCTTGTGGATGTCGTGCCAATCAAGCGTGGGTTGCTTTGTTCTGGATAGTGTCAAACTTCTTTCGTGTTGTGGGAACTGCGCCCATCCAGGCTATTGGGGAGTAGTCCATCACACTCCTGACTTGTGCCTTGTACATGATGGACAAGCTTTGGGGAGTCAGAAGGTGAGTTACTTGTTGGATTAGCCATTTGGTTACATCAGTTCTAAGAAGAATCATATCAAACTCAAGACATGAACACTCTTTCTTTCTCCACATTTGCTGTGAGACCTGCTGAGCTTCGTCAGCATCTTTGGTTTTTATTTGGCAGCTTAGGATTGTTCAACTCAATGAAGGTATGTAAGAAGGAACCATCTCATATTAGATGGTTACTGTTTATTCTTTCCAATGAACTGTTGAGAAGACTATCCTGTATAACATATATAGATAGCAATCAGAAAGGGATTTTTTGAAAATTTCTCTTCCAGCAATTATTGGATTTAAGATCAGTTACTTCCTTAAACATCTACCATCATCCTTGAACCATCTTTGCTGCATAATTCCCTTCCCATTTACTATAAACCGACTGACTCCCACAGCTACCTTGACTACACCTCCTCCCAACCTGCCCCCTGTAAAAACGCCATCCCATATTCCCAATTCCTTCGTCTCCGCCGCATCTGCTCCCAGGAGGACCAGTTCCAATACCGTACAACCCAGATGGCCTCCTTCTTCAAAGACCGCAATTTCCGCCCAGACGTGATCGATGATGCCCTCCACCACATCCTGCTCCTCCACCCTTGAACCCCGCCCCTCCAATCGCCACCAGGACCGAACCCCACTGGTCCTCACCTACCACCCCACCAACCTCCATATACAGCGTATCATCAGCCGTCATTTCCACCACCTCCAAACGGACCCCACCACCCTCCTCTCCTCCTCTCCCCTATCAGCGTTCTGAAAAGTCCACTCCCTCCGTGACTCCCTCGTCAGGTCCACACCCCCCACCAACCCAACCTCCACTCCCGGCTCCCTGCCCCGCAACCGCAAGAAATGCAAAACTTGCGCCCACACCTCCCCCTTTTCTTCCCTCCAAGGGATCCTTCCATATCTGCCACAAATTCACCTGCACCTCCACACACATCATTTATTGCACCCGATGTGGCCTCCTCTACATTGGGGAGAGGGGCTGCCTACTTGTGGAATGTTTCAGAGAACACCTCTGGGATACCTGGACCAAGCAACCCAACCATTCCATGGCTCAACACTTCAACTCCCCCTCCCACTCCACCAAGAACAAGCAGGTCCTTGGACTCCTCCATCGCCAGACCATAGCAACACGACGGTTGGAGGAAGAGCGCCTCATCTTCCGCCTAAGAACCCTCCAACCCTCCAAGGGATGAACTCAGATTTCTCCAGTTTCCTCATTTCCCCTCCCCCCACCTTGTCTCAGTCAAATCCCTCGAACTCAGCACCGCCTTCCTAACCTGCAATCTTCTTCCTGACCTCTCCACCCCCACCCCTACTCCGTCCTATCACCCTCACCTTGATCTCCTTCCACTTATTGCATTTCCAACACCCCTCCCCCAAGTCCCTCCTCCCTACCTTTTACCTTAGCCTGCTGGACACACTTTCCTCATTCCTGAAGAAGGGCTCATGCCCGAAACATCGATTCTCCTGCTCCTTGGATGCTGCCTGACCTGCTGCGCTTTTCCAGCAACACATTTTCAGCTCTGATCTCCAGCATCTGCAGTCCTCACTTTCTCCCCTAATTCCCTTCCCAGTCAACTCTGTCCACAATGTCAACAATTATTCTTACTTAAGTTCAGCATAGTTGTTTCCGACTCTAATTTCTCACTCTTAAACTGAATGCTAACTTGTAATGGCCATTGCTTCCTTTCACTCTGAAATCATTTGTAAAACTTGCCTCAGTACAGATTACCAAATTCAAAATAATCCGATCTCTGGTTGGATCCATCGCACCGATGTTCAGTCTTAGTCTGCATACCATCTACAATACAAACTGAATAAATTCACCAAGGAACCCAGACAACACCTTGCAAACCCACAACCTCTACTCCCTCAAAGTAGAAAGGCAGCAGTGACATGGGAGCACCAGTCACTGTAAGTTCTCCTTCAAGCCATTCACCAAACTGACTTGTAAATATATCGCTGCCCCTTCAGTGTGAAAAATCTGGATCTCTCTTCCTAATGGCACTATGATTCCCTGGCATCAAATGGACTGCAGCTCACCACCATCTTTACAAGGGATGCGAAGGAGGAGCAATAAATGCAAGCCCAGGTAGTGATGTCCACGTCCAATGAATTTAAAATTGTTAGATTCATAGTTCCTTCAAAGTGGAGTTTCAGGTAGACAGGAGAGTGAAGGAGGCATTTAGTATGCTTTCCTTTATTGGTGAGAGCATCGAGTGTAGAAGTTGTACAGGACATTGGTTCAGCCACTTTTGGAAGAGTGTGTCTCCCTCCTTTTGGAACAATGATGTGAAACTTGAAAAGGTTCAGAAAAGGTTGACAAGGATGTTGTCAGGGTTGTAGGGTTTGAGCTATAGGGGGAGGCTGAATATGCTGTGGCTGCTTTCCCTGGAGTGTCAGAGGCTGAGGGGTGACGTCATAGAAGTTGATAAAGTCACGAGGGGCATGGATAGGGTATATAGACAAGGTCTTTTCCCTGGGGTTGGGGAGTACAGAACTAGAGGGCATAGGTTTAGAGTGAGAGGGGAAAGATTTAAAAGGGACCTAAGGGGCAACCTTTTTATCAGAGGGTGGTACGTGTATGGAGTGAGCTGCCAGAGGAAGTGGTGGAGGCTGGTACAATTGCAACATTTAAAAGGCATTTGGATATATGAAAAGCAAGGGTTTAGAGGGATATGGGCCAATTGCTGGCAAATGGGATTCGGTTAGATTAGGATATCTGGTCGGCACGGGCGAGTTGGACCAAAGGGTCTGTTACTGTGCTGTGCATCCCTATGACTCTATGACGCTATTTGCTCTTGTTTTCTATGTTTGCATATTCCATTCTTCCAGGTTCCAGTCTGGGAAGCATTTTGAATTAGCTGCTCAACATTGCTACCGTACCTTCTTTGTTTGTAAGCCTTTGTTTCCCCACTTCCAGACCCTCTTTCCCACCCCTTCTAATTGGTTGAAAACCCTCTCTACAGCTATCAATTCGCTCGGACACTGATGCGAAATGGTTCAAGTGAAAACAGCTCCCTTCTGCCCCAGAGGTAGTGCCAATATCACATGAACTGAAACCTATTCTTCCTATACCAATCTTTCAGCCACGTATCTAGCTCCTTCACTTAATGCAGCCTCTGCCAGTTTGTCCATAGCTCAGGTCGTAGTGACCTGAAGATTTTATCTTTGAGGTTCTGCCTTTTACTGCAATACTTTTCAGCGGAACCTCCTTTTTCCTCTGATCAACGTCATTCGTACGGACGTGGGTCATAACTGGACCCTTCCCTTCACCTCTAGGTTCCTCTCGACTCCTCAGGAGACATGTTTAACACTGGCAACAGATTGACAACACAGCCTTCAGTCCTCACACTCATGGCCACCCCTAATGGAGGAGGTGATGACCGAGTGGTATTATCACCAGACTGTTCATCCAGAGACCCAGGTAATGTTCTGGTTACATCAATGTTATTTTTGAAATCTGGAATGATGAGTCTAATGGTGACCCTGAAACCATTGTCACAAAAAACGATCTGGTTCACTCATGTCCTTCAGGGAAGGAAACTGCCATTTTGACTAGCTACATTGCTCCTGGAATATCCACTTTACACCTGCTCAAAACAACAAGAAAAGTGAGGGTCTGGGCTACCTTCTTGAAATGTTTTGAGGGGGTCTGGCCTGGTCCATAACACGCCACTCTCGTTCACATAGCTGTTGGACTGTAGCGGGGTCTGAGGCTCATCAGATGCAGGGAAATAGAGAAACATAAAAGAATGGAGACCGAGACACAAACTGAAGAGCTCAGGTTTACAATCAGCTGCATCTCCCTGCATTCACATCACGTTCAAGAACAGAAACTGCTGGAAAGGCTCAGTAGGTCCGGGCAGCTACTGCGGAGAGAAATCAGAGTTAATGCTTCGGGTCATGGGCCCTTCTTCAGCGCCCCAATGAAGGGTCACTCAACCCAAAACGTTAACTCTGATTTCTCTCCACGGATGCTACCAGACCTGCTGAGCTTGTCCAGCAATTTCTGTTTTAGTTTCTGATTTACAGCATCTGCTGTTCTTTTGTTTTGTTACCACCTTCTGACATGACAAACAAGAACAAAGAACAGTACAGCGCAGGAACAGGTCCTTGGCCCCAACAAGCTGTGCTGACACACTGCAGCTTGTGATCCACGCCTTCACTCTTTCCTAGCCTCACTAAAAATATACCGTTTTGAGCTTTGAAAAGACAATGAACCATAACCATTTCCCACATACTCATCAATTAACCACCTTCTTCAGAACATTAGAACTTGGAGCAGGAGTAGGCTATCTGGCCCTTCCAATTCACTCAGCTCCACTTCCCTTGTAGCAGAGCACAGCAAAATTCATTCCTGGAGGGTAAATCAGTCTTGGCAATCTGTCCCTTACTCAACTTAGTCCAATGACATATTCCAATCACCAGTAAGAATTTTTAACTGGAACAAAGTCAACTTATTGATAGGATAAGCGTTTCAGGGTGTTCGAGTAAATAGAAGATTGGGTCAGCATGAGGAAGAAATGCATAAACAGATTGGAGGATGTTTTAGAAGCACATTAAAAGTAAGCAAGTAGCTAAACTGAACATTAGTCTCTTCGAAGAGGAGGAAGGATCAATTCTCAACAATAGTTAGAAAATGGCAGAGACATTGAACAAGTTTTTTGTGTGTCTCCTTAAAAAATGAAAATGTTGCAGAATAGAAATGTAGGATATCCCAGGAACTTAAATGACAGAAAAAAATGAAGGCAGTTAATATCAGCAGAGAGAAGAAACTGAATGGTGCAAAATCTTAAAAATCCCGAGACGCCTATACCCCACTGTTCTCTCAGATTATTGTAAACAATTAAGTGACATGTTCACTTGTTTTGTCCAAAAGTCCCCAGATCCTGGAATGATTCAAGTGCATTGAAATGTAGCAAATTTAACTTTGATATTCAAGCTGAAAGGGAAAGAGGTAAATAGACTCTACAGCCCAAAGAAACCCATGGAAAACACTGGAATGATTTCCAAAGGCAGAATTTAAAGTACACTTACAAGATAGTTGCACATTCAAGCAAATCCATCTGCCACTTATCAGCCCAGTTCTGCATCCTGTCAATGTCCTGTTGCAACCTGCATCAGCCCTCCACACTATCGAGAACTCCACCAACCTTCATGTCATCTGCAAACTTACTAATCCATCCTTTCCCTTCCACATCCAAGTCATTTATAAAAATCACAAAGAGCAGGGGTCCCAGAACTGATCCCTGCGAAATACCACTGGTCACTGAGCTCCAGGCTGAATCATTCCCATCTACCACCACCCTCTGTCTTCTATGGGCCAGCCAATTCTGTATCCAGACAGCCAGATTTCCCTGTATCCCATGCATCCTTACTTTCTGAATGAGCCTACCATGTAGAACCTTATCAAATGCCTTGCTGAAATCCATATACACCATATCCACTACTCTACCTTCATCAATGTTTTTTGCCACATTTTCGAAGAACTCAATAAGGTTTGTGAGGCATGACCTGCTCCTCTCAAAACCATGCTAATGATCTCTAATCAAGCAATGGTTTTCCAAGCAATCATAAATCCTGTCTCTCAGAATCCTCTCCAATACTTCACCCCCACAGATGTGAGACCGACTGGTCTTTAATTTCCAGGATTAGCCCTATCCCCTTTCTTGAAAAAGGGAATAACATTTGCCACCCTCCAATCATCTGACACAACTTCAGTAGACAATGAGGGTGCAAAGATCACCGCCATATGCATAACAATGCTTTCCCTTGATTCCTGGAGTAACCTACGGTATGTCCTGTCTGGCCCAGGGGATTTATCTGCCCCAATGATTTTCAAAATTTTCAGCACATCCTCTTTCTTAACATCAACTTGTTCAAACCTATCAGTCTGCTTCACACTGCCCTCAGAAACTTCAAGGTCCCTCTCAGCAGTATTCATTAAGGACCTCCCCTACCTCCTCGCTCTCCAGGCGCAAGTTCCCTTCACCATCCCGGGCCCTCACTCTGGCCATCCTCTTGTTCCTCAGATAAGAGTAGAATGCCTTGGGGTTTTCCTTAATCCTACCCACTAAAGGTTTTTCATCCCCTCTTCTAGCTCTCCTCAGTCCACTCTTCAGTTCCTTCCTGGCTACCTTGTAATCCTCCAGAGTCCTGTCTGATCCTTGCCTCCTCAACCTTCTTCCACTTGACTAGATGTTCCACATCCTTTGTCACCCAAGATTCTTTCAACCTAACGTCCTTTCTTTGCTCCAATGAGAAAAGCCCTAGCTCCCTCAACCTTTCTCCCATAAGTTTCAAGTTGAATCCCTTTAAGTTGTTGAGAGACCTAAGGGGTCATGGCTCAGGTCTCGACTAGATATTTTCCATACTAAGCTCACTGATGAAAGCAAGATGGGTAGAAATATGAGCAGAGAGCAGGGCACACAAAAGCTGTACATCAAACTGTGGTTAGGTGAATGGGTGGCAGCAAGGCAGACAGTGTATAACAGAGTTTCAGGTGATTCATGATGGCCATAAGAGCGAAGAACATTTTTCGAAAGACGTGACAATCGGAAATTCTGATGTTCAGAAAAATTTAAGAAAAAAACCAAGAAAGTGAGTTTGCAGGTACAGCAAGAATTGGGAATACAGATGGCATATCAGTGTACAGATAATGTAGTAGATGAAATAAATCTTGCAAATGTTACACAGGCCTTCAGCAGACAACACCTTGAATCCTGCAATATCTAATGCTGCAAGTAGTATCCATTTCCAAAGCAGGATATGCTTATAGCTAAGGCAGCAGAATTTTATTTGGTTGCTCCCTGGGATAGCAGGGTTATCCTGTGATGAGATGGGGTCGATCTCATCTGGACTTTACAAGAATGAAAAGTGACCTCATTGAAGATCACCAAGGAGATCGTTAAAAATCACACAACACCAGGTTATAGTCCAACAGGTTTATTTGGAAGCACTGGCTTTCGAGGTGCTGCCTCTTCATCAGGTTGTTATGGAACATGATCATAAGAGACAGAATTTATCGCAAGAGGGTTACAGTGTCATGGAACTGTAATGATATATTCAACAAATTTAGATTTGTTTAATATCTCACTACAGCTCCATGATACTATAATAGTTTTGCTATAAATTCTGTCTCTTCTGATCCTGTTCTGTAGCCACCTGATGAAGGAGCAGCACTCTGAAAGCTAGTGCTTCCAAATAAACCTGTTGGACTATAACTTGGTGTTGTGTGATTTTGAACTTGTCCACCCCAGTCCAACAGAACCTCCACATCATGACCATGGAGATCGATAGGGAACACACTGACAGATTGATTCCATTGCTTGGGAAGCTGAACAGAAAGGACCCAGTCTCAGGCAAAGGAGACAACTATTTTGGACTGATATGCAGAGAAATTTCTTCAGTCAAAAAGCTATGAATCTTTGGGAATTCTCCACCTGTCCCCAAGGGCTGCTGATGCTCCACCTCTGAATATTCTGATGGCTCATACAGATATATTTTTGTCTTAGGAACATAAAGGCATATGGTGAGTGGGCCTTGCAGTGGAGTTCAAGTCCAAGATCAGACACGACGTCTGGTAAGTCTTGATGAGATTTATAATCAACTTCTGCTCCCATCCCCTGTGTTATTGTGTTTTGCACTCAGCAGCTGTACATGACTAATTCTCAGTCCTGTATTTCCAGGAAATGAATGGGGAGGATGCAGTCAGCTGCCTCAGGACAGAAATTCCCAGGATTCTTCTTATGTAGAATGGAGGACAACACATCCATGCCGCACGTGGAAACACAGCCTGCTGGAACTCATTCATTCGCACATGGACAGTGACCAGCTGTTCCAGCAAACACCACGTCAGCTTGCAATATTTCAACACTGGAGCTGTTACCCGGCTTGGCACAACCCTTCAGAAGTGAAGAAAAACTGTTTCCAAAAATAAAACACAGAGGATGACTCTGAATGAAATACTCAAAAATTTGATTTTGCCTCCTCATTAAAAAAAGAATTATCTAGCAATACTCATTTACTCAGCTTGACATAGTTCACTAATCCAGTCATTTTTAACAGTGTTGAAATTAAAAAAAAACTTCAATCAATTCAAGCTTCAAATGGAAATATTAAACATTTTTAGTGCCTGTGTGGAACTTTGGATTGCAAGTCCATCCTTTTCCTGAGGAAGGGCTGATGCCCGAAACGTCGATTCTCCTGCTCCTTGGATGCTGCCTGACCTGCTGCGCTTTTCCAGCAACACATTTTCAGCTCTGATCTCCAGCATCTTCAGTCCTCACTTCATCCTTTTCATTAGTCTTGGCATTTTATAGAGTCCACTTATTCTTCAACTTCAAACAATTATAGCAGGGAAAAGAACATAGTTTTTTTTGCCCCATGTTAATTATTTTCACC
Organism: Chiloscyllium punctatum; assembly: GCF_047496795.1. NCBI lineage: Eukaryota > Metazoa > Chordata > Chondrichthyes > Orectolobiformes > Hemiscylliidae > Chiloscyllium > Chiloscyllium punctatum. The sequence continues at coordinate 13,259,143 of NC_092773.1, forward strand.
ACAGTCTGATAAGTAGGTACATGGTGGGAAAACCCACAGTAATTGATGATTTTTGGGGGGGTTTGGGGGAACAGGCCATTCAGCCCCTCACGGCTGTTCAACCATTTAATAAGATCACAGCTCATCTGTGGCCTGTTTTTGCAGTGACTAGAAGCACAGCCAGGTGGATCTTTGATTGGGATTTTTAACTGGGCTATGCCCGAAACATCGATTGTCCTGCTCCTCGGATGCTGCCTGACCTGCTGCGTTTTACCAGCGCCCCACTCTCGACTCTGAGTCTCCAGCATCTGCAGTCCTCACTTTCTCCCAATCAGGGAGTCAGACATAAACAGGTGATTCAGAAGGTCTCCCTAGTCTCAGGACTGCCTTTGAGCTAGCTGATCAGAGCCCATGTACTGTGCGCTGTAAATAAAGGGCGACTCAGTAATGGGAGACCAGCCTTTATCCAGTTATTTCAGGCCCATATCGTCAAATACCTTTTGCTCAAACAAAATGTATCTACCTCAGATTTAAAATAAGTCACAACTGATCCTGCATCCTGTGCAGTTTTGTGTAAGACTTCCAAACATTTACCACCCTTTGTGTCTGGATCCTCTCAAAATCATTCACATAATCTCTTGCCATTTTGACCCATACAATGTGATGTTTCACTGACTCATTTGAGGAAATAGATGCCCAAGGTCACCAGTCAATATGTCACTCAGTGAAATGTCAGTTTCAAAACTATGTGCTTGCTTTTATTGGTAGAGGGATTGAGTTTCAGAACCGCGAGGTCATGCTGCAGCTGTAGAAACCTCTGGTGCTGATGCCCTGAGAGTATTGTGTACAGTTCTGGTCACTGCATTATTGGGAGGATGTGGAAGCTTTGGAAAGGGGTCAGAGGAGATTTACCAGGATGTTGCCTGTTATAGAGGGAAGGTCTTATGAGGAAAGTTTGAGGGACTTGAGGTTATTTTTGTTAGAGAGAAGAATGCGGAGAGGTGACTTAATTGAGAAACATCAGAGGGTTAGATAGATTGGACAGTGAGAGCTGTTTTCCTTGGAAAGCACAAGGAGACATAGCTTTAAGTTGAAGGGTGATAGATAAAGGACAGATGTCAGAAGTAGTTTCCTTACTCAGAGAGTAGGGGCGTGGAATGCACTGCCTGCAACAGGAGTAGACTCGCCAACTTTAAGGGCATTTAAATGGTCATTGGATAGGCATATGGACGAGAATGGAATAGTGTAGGTGAGATGGGCTTCAGTTTGGTTCACCAGGTCTGTGCAACATCGAGGGCTGAAGGGCCTGTACTGCGCTGCAATGTTCTATGTTCTGCATTCTAAAAAAGCTCATTCAGAGGTAGGAACGTGCTCTATTTTTGCTGTCTTCCTCGTGAACTCTATTGCAGAAACAAACAAGAGTAACAGATGGAATAGACACACTAAGAGCTGTAAATTCACATGTCACCCTGACTGGGAACCATATCCCTTGACCGTCATAGTGTCAACTGATTGAAATTCCCTCTCGGACAGCACTGTTGGATGTGACTACGCCACGCGGAGTGCACCAATTCAAGGAAACAGCTCACAACCGGTGATGCTTTTGGTTCACAGGTAAACCACAAGAAGCAGCACAGTGGCTCAGTGGTTAGCATTGCTGCCTCACAGCGCCAGGGGCCTGGATTCGATTCCAGTCTTGGGGACTGACTGTGTGGACTGACGGGGAGTGTCTCCCGAGGTGTGTGTGTGTGTGTGTTTCATCTGGGTGTTCTGGTTTCCTCCCACAATCCAAAGAATGTGCTGGTTAGGTGAATTGGCCATGCTCAACTGCCCGTAGTGTTCAGGGATGTGTAGGTTAGGTGCATTAGCCACAGTAAATGTAGCATTACTGGGATAGGATAGGCAGGTGGGTCTGTGTGGGATGCTCTTCAGAGGGTCAGTGTGGACAAGATGGGCCACGTGGCCTGCATCCATACTGATAGGGAGTCTATTCTATATCTTCAGGAATTGGACAGGGTAGCAGAGATGCCAGAATAATTGGTGGAAGTTGGGATGTGGTGCAGTCTTAGGATGGCGGGGGTTGCGGGGAGAGGAACAGTATTGACGGTCTTATTCAAATCCCAAACGTGTCGACGATATTAGCCAACTGCTCAAATGAAATCGGATTGTCTTGGTCACTCTCGATCTCCCCAGTCCAATTAATATTCTGGCAACATGCCCCCCACCTTGAACTTCCATCCCGAAGCAAATGGTTCCCACATTATCCTTGAATAGAAGCTTCAATAAATCAGTTTCTCCATTAAGTCACGACGGTGCAATATTTTATGCACTGTGTTTTAACATCTTGCAATTGACAGGGCGTGAAAAGATTTACGAGCGCAACAGCTCATTTGAAAAGCCAGAAGAGAAGCTCAGCAAACAATCATCCCTCTCTGCTCGATAAAGTGGGCAGATGGAAAGGGTCTAACGGAACAGTGGACTGGGCAAGGGCATATTCAACTCACTTGAGAAGGATCATCGCCACCCCATCCAACAGTTTTGTCCTCTTGCCTTCAGTTTCCTCTCCATCTGCACTTCCAAGGGCATCAGCAGCCCAACTGAAACTTGGACCCAACCCACACTTTGGGGGTCGACCTGAGGAGCATGAACACTCGCTGGTGGGTGAAACTTGAACTGGAATGAGGGGGACAGATTTCGGACTGAGTCGAGGAAGAACTTCTTCACCCAGAGTGTTGCGAATCTGGGGAATTCCCGGCCCAGTTAAGCAGTTTGGGGCTTCCTCGTTGAATTTCTTTTAAGCAAAGAGGGATAGATTTTTTAAACAGTAAAGGAATTAAGGGTCATGGTATGTGGATGTGGAGTCCATGAAAAGATCAGCCGTGATCTCACTGAATGGAGGAGCAGGCTCGACAGGCCAGATAACCTACTCTTGCTCCTTCAGATCTCACATCACCTCATTTCTCACTAACCTGAGTTGTCTCTTTCTCAGGTAATGCTGAGCCCAAATGCAGCGCGTCTACACTCATCAACAAATACCTCAGGTGAAATACACAAGTCAACAGCTTGATTGTTGGCTGATTCCAGAATAAAGAATGGTTGCAGCAAATATTCCCAGCCCGTGACGAGCAATCCAGGTGAATGGCCACAACAACCTCAGTCTGGGATCAGAGGGCAGAAGATTGAGGTTGTCTGAGACAAACATGAGAAGAAATATCTTCCCTCAGATAGCAGTGAATCTGTGGAATTCTTTACTGCAGAGGGCTATCGATGCTGGAATCTTAGAAACCCCCATTATGTGGAAACAGGTCCTTCGACCCAATGACTCCACAGTGACCCCCCGAAGAGTAATCCACCCAGACCCATTCCCCTACCCTATATTTACCCCTAACTAATGCACCTAACCTACACATCCCTGGACACTTTGAGCAATTTAGCACAACCAATTCACCCAACCTGCACAGTCTTTCAATTGTGGGAGGAAACCGGAGCACCCAGAGGAAACCCACACAGACAGGGGTAGAATGTGCAAACTCCAAACAGACAGTCGCCCAAGGTGGGAATCCTGGGCCCATTCGCCGAACCTGGGTCCCTGGCGCTGCGAGAAAGCAGTGCTAACCACTGAGCCACCATGGGTTGTTTAGAGTCTTCAGGACTGAAGATTTTAATCAGTGTTGAGTGTGTGGTACTGGGAAAGCACAGCAGGTCAGGCAACATCCGAGAAGCAGGACAATCGACTTTTCGGGTATAAGCCCTTCATCAGGAAAGAAGCTTTTAACCAGTTAGGGAACCAAGGGTTACGGGAAAAGGACAAGAAAGTGGAGTTGATGATGATCAGATCAGCTGTGATCTGAATGGCTTGCCGAGCAGAAAGAATGGGTCCAATGGACCACTTCACTGACAAAATTTACCATCTGGTCATCATGTGAACTACCACCAGTGGTGGTGCAGACTATCTCAGTGACAGATCATCTTAACCCTTCACACTCCGAAAATGCAAATTCGGGTCCATGCTCATTTAACCTGAGCTCAGCTTCATCAGAGCATTGATCTCATTCAGTCCGTAACAACCTGAGAAACTGTGATCAAAAAAGGGAAATGCACAAGCAGTATCTGTGCAGCATCAGTGCCAAGAGAAATCAAGTTAACATTTCTGGTCAATAACCTATATCAAAACCACAGAACAGTGTAATAATTACAGCCTTTGGGCAAGTGAAATGATCGATGATTTCAAAAGGAAATGGAGCCACTTGAGGGAGTTAAAGTTGAAGGAGATAAGGTTGAAGGGGATAAAGTTGAAGGGGATAAAGTTGAAGAAGATAACGTTGAAGGACATTAGATTGAAGGAGATGAGGTTATGGGAGATAAAGTTGAGGGAGATAAGACTGAAGGGGATGAGGTTGAAAGAGACAAGATTGAAGGAGATAAGACTGAAGGGGATAAGGATGAAGGAGATAAGGTTGTGTGAGATAAAGTTGAGGAAGATAAGGTTGACGGAGATAAGATTGAAGGGGATAAGAGTGAGGGCGATAAGAGTGAGGGTGATAAACTTGCAGAGTGACTGGGCAAAAGTGGAGAATGACGCTAAGCACATTGCTGCCTACAGAATTGGTATGGATGGTAAGGGGAGACAATAGGATAGTGGGAATGGAGTGAATATCTAATCCAGAGATCTACGCCAAAGCTCTGTCGGTTTAAATTCAACTGGTGGAACTAAAACTTATTTAGTAACTTCAGAATCCGAAACTAGTTTTGCTGTGGCTGACAATGCAATCAGAGAAAATAAACCTCCATCTTTTTCACTTTTATCCTTTTGGAAGGGAAATCTGCTGTCCCTACCTTACATGTGACACCAGACCTACAGCAGTGTGGTTGATTCTTTACTGCTCTCTGAACTGACCAAGCAAGCCACTCTGTTCAAGAGCAACTGGAGAAGGGCACCAATCGCTGGCATCACCAGCCACATCCACATCCCATGAAAGAATCAATTCAAGGAAATAATATTCTTCTTTGCTATGATGACTTTTATACATTTTCAGTCACTCAGCTCTGGTTCACCAACATGACAAACTGAGAAAACCAGATGGCTAATGATGTTAATTGCAAAAGGACTTGAGAACAGGAGCAAAGAAACCTCACTTCAATTGGACAGAATACTGGTGATACTACACCTGGAGTACTGTGCACAGTTCTGGTCTCCTTGCTTCAGGCAAGATGTACCTGCTGTATAGGGAGTGCAGCGGAGCTTCACCAGACTGATTCCTGGAGTGGGTGGGATTGTCTTACATCTTTAGATTATGGAGAGTGTGCCTATATTCAATGAAGTCTAGGACAACATGGGGTGATGTCAAAGAAGTTTACAAAATTCCTGAAGCAAGAGATGAGAAAATGCAGATAAAAGACTTCCAGAGGGCTATGGGGTCACAAACTAGGAGACACACTGTCAGACTCAGGGGCATGCCAATTACCACTGGACTGAGGAGTTAGCTCTTCACTTGAGGTTGGCAATTCTTGCCTCAGAGGGCTGTGGGAGCTCCATCATGAACTATGTTGAAGACAGAGACTGAGAACATTTCTAATCACCAATGAACAAATGGGAAACAGAGACAGTGCAACATTATGGGATTCAGACAAATGATCGGCAAAGCATAGCAGAGCAGGTTTGAGGAGCTGAACGGCCTGCTCCCTGCTTCCGTGTTGGTCAATCTAAAGGCAGTCACGACAACAGGACCAGTGCAAAATACCAGGAAAAGAACAAATCCAGAAACCTACACTTCCCAACTGCGCCCCCTTTAACAAGTTCCTTTTGGGGGAAAAAAAACACAAATAAATCCAGACACAGTGGCAAAGTCTGAAAAAAACATTTGTTAAAGGAAGCATTCTGCAGACCTCCGAAAAGTGGATTCAATTTTACACCTTTCTTCAGAGGCAAGTGGTTGAGGGAATAATTCAATTCGAGCAGGTGATGCAGCCCTGCTTCCACTGACGGATAATTGGGTCCAGAAGGACTGGGTTCGTCTGGTATTCAGACCATGTATGGCTCCTGCCTACTGGCCTTTCTTCCCTCCTACAACAGGAATGGAAACCAGGTCCAGGGGGATACGGCCTGAAGGTGCAACTTCAAATGCCGTGGAATTTAGCAGATCAAGCTCCCACCGATCTCTGCTTGAGCTCAATTAACTAACTCCCGGAAGGGTGCAATGAGGGGAAGGAAGGTTTTGCGGGGATCTGTCGCAAGGTTCACAGCCTCTCACCAGCTGAACAAAGGAAGTGGGCAAACAGCAGAAAGTCAGGACTGGGGTTAGTCTGCGAAACGCACTGTCAATTTTCAAACAGAGAAATTAATGTGTGATTTTATCGTGCGCCCTCCCCCCCAACCCCCTACTCCCCACCCCACCCCCAACCCCCCCACCCCCCCACCACTCCCCACTAAATGATCAGATTGGCCTTTAACAGGCAGAGTCATCGAGAGTCACACAGCACGGAGACAGGTCCTTTGTCCCACACCGATCCATGTCAACCAAAACGTCTGTCCACGCTAACCCCACTTGGCCCATATTGTTCTAATCTGCTCCTATCCATGTATTTGTCCAAATGTCTTTTAAACATTGTTAACATACCCACGTCAACCACTTTCTCTGGCAGAAGAGGGATCAAATATTGTAGAAATTTTACCCTAGGCCCAGAATACTGAATTCCCACATGGTATAAGACAAATAGCACAAAAGTGACCTAAGGGGCAACTTTTTCACGCAGAGGGTGGTACGTGTATGGAATGAGCTGCCAGAGGAAGTGGTGGAGGCTGGTACAATTGCAACATTTAAGAGGCATTTGGATGGGTATTTGAAAAGGAAGGGTTTGGAGGGATATGGGCCGGGTGCTGGCAGGTGGGACTAGACTGTGTTGGGATGTCTGGTCGGGCATGGACGGGTTGGACCGAAGGGTCTGTTTCCATGCCTGTATGACTGTATAATAAGAAACATGCCACAAGCCACAGCCTTATGACTGGGAGGGTGTGTTCAGAAAGGGGCAGAAGGACCACCTTCTGTGTCCACTAGCAATGGGAAGTAGGAAATAAAGCAATGACACAAGCAACATGGCAACTCAGCAACGAAGCAGAATCAATGGCCTAGCTGTCAGCAAATGTTAAGCAGCGATTATTCTGAGGTCAGTTTCTGGGCCTCAAGAATTGGCAGGGATTTTCCCATTCCCTTCACCAGTGGAGAACCCCTGAAGCAAAAACACTGAATGTTTTCAAGAAGGGGTTAGCTCCATCTCTTAGGGCTCAGGGGGTCAAAGGGCATGGGGAGAGGAAGAGAGCTCAAATACGTCACTAATTTCCTGGTTCCAGGATGCTCAAGTCCAACATGGTGTGTCAAACTCCAACACAAAGGACGTTGAGAAACGTGTACAAGCCATACCCTGAAGCCATCATGACTGCCACAAAATCTCAGGCCATAGAGATAACTTTTCAGCAAAACCACCGTGCCACAAACCAACCCATGAGAAGAGGGTGAGACTGAGTTGAATGATAAGCCGCTATTGTATTGAATGGCCCATGCTCCTGTGTTCAATGTTTCACAGTCTACAGCACGAAAACAGGTCCTTTGGCCCAACTTGCCTGTGCCACCCTGTTTTTACAATTTAATCTACTCCCGTTCGCCTGTGTTGGGTACAAATCCCTCCACCCCTGTTCCATCCACGTACCTGTCAAAAAGTTTTTTAAATGACAAAATTGTACTCACTTCCACCACGACCTCTGGCAGCCCATTCCAGACACTCACCACCCTCTGTGGTGAAACATTGCCGCTCTGGAGCCTTTTGCATCTCTTGTCCCTCATCTTAAACCCATACCCTCTAATGTTAGACTTCCCTGCCCTGGGGAAATGCTATCCACTATCTACCTTATCTATTTATGATGGGGGTGGGGTTACTTGTCCTGCCATCATTAAACTTCATTAGTCAAATAATATTTTTCAATTCTTCAATATTTTATAGAGCTGACTTTCCATACTTATGAAGTTGAATTTTCATGGTCAGAGAGGCGGCTTTTAAGCAATTATGATGAAACACATCATTTTAAAACAACTCGCAAATGAAGAAAGGAATTTGATAATTGTTTCCCACTGGATTGACTGGTAAATTTGTGATTATGTACAGCAACCTTATGCTCTTCGACACTAAGTCTAGTGGTGAGGTAATGTCATTGCATGGCTTAAAGACTGACAAATGATAATATGTGCACTTCTGTATAAATTGTTCAGGTCTCCTGCTGTGAAAACTGCTGTTTTGTGATTCGGCAATAACTGTGAGTGTTCTTAGTCCAATTGTTAGTTGTGTGGCAAAAGGGTTAACAGATGTGATGCTGATGGAGTTGATCATCAGTGATTTCAAGTCAGACCAGACTTGGACTCAATATCTCAAAGTTTGGCTGAATTGAATCTTGGTCCATCATATAAACTGTCAAGAAATATTCATGGGTTTGCACTGGCGTGTTTTCCAGTACTCATCTGTCTGACTTATTAAAACCCGTCCATGTAATTCATTCAACTTCAAACATAAAATCCAGGCGAAGAAATCTAATCTGCTCTCCAACCTGCCATCCAGTTTGGATGTACACAGAATTGGCAAAGGGTTCAGTTCCACAGAGTGATTCGGGGTGATGATGGCCTCATAGTGATATCCTTGGACTATAATCCAGAGACCCAGGTCGTGTTCTGGATTCTGCCAAGGCAGAACTTGAATTCAAGAACAAATCTGGAATTTAGGAGTCCAATGATGGCCATGAAGCCGTTGCCAATCTTTGTAGAAACCCACCTGGTTCACTAACATCCTTCAGGGAAGGAAATCTGCCACCCTTACCTGGTCTGGTTGACATATGACACCAGACCCACAGCAACGAGGCTGAGTCTTAACTGTCCTCTGGTCAGTTGGGGATGGGCAACAAATCCTGGCCTAGCCAGTGATGCCCACATCCCATGAATAAATTTACAAAAATAACACTGATGGAAGTGAGGGAAGAGTGGACCATCTGCGGAACATGCTGCCTCCTCCTACATCTAAGCCTACTGCACACAAAGGCACCTATAGCTGAGTTGGAGTTTGCATGGCTCAAAGAATTATGCAGTGCACTTGGTCATAAAGTCATAGTGTCACAGAGATGTACAGCATGGAAATAGACCCTTCGGTCCAACCCATCCATGCTGACCAAATATCCCAACCCAATCTAGTCCCACCTGCCAGCACCCGGCCCAGATCCCTCCAATGCCTCTTAAATGTTGCAATTGTACCAGCCTCCACCACTTCCTCTGGCAGCTCATTCCATACCCATACCCTTTCCAACCTCTGTGTGAAAACATTGCCCCTTTGGTCTCTTTTATATCTTGCACCTCGCACCCTAAACCTATGCCCTCTAATTCTGGACTTCCCCACCCCAGGGAAAAGACTTTGCTTATTTACCCTATCCATGTCCCTCATAATTTTGTAAACCTCTATAAGGTCACCCCTCAACCTCCGACACTCCAGGGAAAACAGCCCCAGCCTGTTCAGCCTATCCCTTTAGCTCAAATCCTCCAACCCTGGCAACATCCTTGTAAATCTTTTCTGAACCCTTTCAAGTTTCACAACATCTTTCCGATAGGAAGGAAACCAGAATTGCATACGATATCCCAACAGTGGCCTAAGCAATGTCCTGTACAGCCGCAACATGGCCTCCCAACTCCTGCACTCAATACTTTGAAGAATAAAGGAAAGCATAGCAAACGCCTTCTTCACTATCCTATCTACCTGCAACTCCACTTTCAAGGAGCTATGAACCTGTACTCCAAGGTCTCTTTGTTCAGCAACACTCCCTAGGACCTTACCATTAAGTGTATAAGTCCTGCTAAGATTTGCTTTCCCAAAATGCAGCACCTTTCATTTATCTGAATTAAACTCCATCTGCCACTTCTCAGCCCATTGGCCCAACTGGTCAAGATCCTGTTGTAATCTGAGATAACTCTCTTCGCTGTCCACTGGTGTCATCTGCAAACTTATTAACTGTACCTCGTATGCTCGCATCCAAATCATTTATGTAAATGTCAAAAAGTAGAGGACCCAGCACCGATCCTTGTGGCACTCCACTGGTCACAGGCCTCCAGTCTGAAAAACAACTCTCCACCACCACCCTCTGTCTTCTACCTTTGAGTCAGTTCTGTATCCAAATGGCTAGTTCACCCTGTATTCCATGAGATCTAACATTGCTCATCAGTCTCTCATGGGGAACCTTGTCGAACACCTTACTGAAGTCCAAACAGATCACATCTACCGCTCTGCCCAGAAACTTATCAGTCATGATCGAATGGTTCCCATGGCTGAATGGCCCAATTTCTGCTCCTATGTCTTTTATCTTATGGTCTTTGAATAGCATGACACTTGAAGTGATCATCCAAGTTGTGAGGTTTCCAGTCTCAACTAGCCTTCCAGGCAGTACATTCCAAACCGCCTCCACCCTCGAGGTGAAAATGGTTTTCCTCAAATCCCCTCTGAACTTACTGCTTTCCACTGCAAAATTATGTCACATGCCAGGAAAAGCCAAGCCAGTCAGTACACTAAATGCACTTCTCAAAACAGTGCTGAATGCTTGGGTGGGCTTGGTCTATTTAATTAACAGGGCAGCAAGTCTGCAACATGCTGCGTTATTGCTTTCACCCCAAGGTCCAAGCAAAGGAAAATGGGTTCTTGACAGATAGAGTTCAGTTTCTCCCCTCTGCAAACCTGAATTTCCTCCACGTGAAGGATGGTGGACAGCAGAGTCAGAACCTTCACTGCTGGTTGCAAAATCACAGGCACCTCCGGATATCAGAGTTCGGCCAAAGAAAGATGAACCACTGACTTGTTTATATTCTTGTGTTGGCTTCTCTCTTCTTCCCTGGGCTCGCAAAGTAGGCAGGAACGCAATTGTGCGCGTCACTTTAGTCATGTGACTTCATTTCCAGGCCACCCAGGCCTTCACCCATTGCTAGAGCTTCCACTGATACTGGGCATCTGCTGATAGCATTCGTGAGGGAGCTGCAAGGAACTAGGATAACAACATCCCACCTCTGTCACCTTGACCGACCCCACTTCGCCCTCCATGCCAACCACCTCTGTAAAATGACAAGCACTCGGTTTTCTTTCTGGGCCAGGATTTATTGACCCAGATGGCAGGAGATTATGAGGAGAAAGTGAGGATTGCAGATGCTGGAGATCCAGAGTTGAAAAGGCCGGTGGTGGAGAAAAAGCACAGCAGGTCAAGCAGCACCCGAGGAGCAGGACAGTCAATGCGTCAGACATCAGCAGATGGCAATTCAGGGTCAAGCACACCTTTCAGAACAAAACCTTCCTTTTATCAAAAGCAGACTTCAGTACAGGAGTGAAGTTGTCTCCCTGCAGTTGTACACTGCCTTGTCAATGACTCAACTGGAGTGTTGCGCACACTTTTTGTGCTGTCTGAGAAACAGGACCATTGCTGAGGAGGGAGGGAAACTGAGGTTTACCAAACTAACCCCTGGGACGGGTTGGCTACATGACTGAAGAACTGAACTTCTATTGGTTAGATTTGAAAAAAGCATCATAGAATCCCAACAGTGCGGAGGCAGGTCACTTGGTCCATCAAGTCCACACCGATCCTCTGAACAGCATCCCACCCAGACCCACCCTCTCCCTGTAACCCCACATTTCCCATGGCTAACTCACCTTACCTGCACACCCTTGGACACTATGGGCAACTTTGCACAGTCAATCCACCCGAACCCAGACATCTTTGTAGGAAGCCAGAGCACCTGGTAGAAACCCATGCAGATACAGGGAGCCCAAGGGTGGAATCAAACCCAGGTCCCTGGCGCTGTGAGGCAGCAATGATCACCACTGAGTCACAGTGTTACCTAGGGGCAATCGCATTGGAGAACAGGAAATTCTTTGAGGGCTGAAGAGAGCAGGAAAGACAACGTGCCTGGCTGTGAGGCTAAGACTGGAGGGAAGCCTGAAAGTGAACCAATCAAAACCTCAGACAAGAAAAACGATATTCTTCATTCACACTGCGATGAAACTTGGCAATTCTCACTCTCAGAGGGGACCCACCATTTGGGGTACTGAAAACCGTAAGAGAGTACCTTCAAATGGGACACGTCCAGCTAGCTTCCCCTCTGTTTCAGAGTCTTGTTCCTTCGCCAAGTGACTAGGGTGTAGACAGCAAGTTCCCATGAGTAATAACCAAGTGAGTAACGCATTCTGAAGTCCTGCAAGCACCAACAGCCCACTGAAAATTTGTCGTATTTCAGAAAGGTGTGCCGTTGGTGCAAAATGCATCAGACGGTTTGTCAGAAAAGGCCAGAATATTAGTCAGCATCGAGGCACCAGTGGGTGTCAAAGATTGCAGGACTGAGTGGAGCCCAGGACCATTGCTGAAGGTGAGGGGGGGGGGTCGGGAGGAAGGTAATTTTTTGTTTTGGGTGGGGGTGTGGAAGACCTTTGGGAATGACCTGGAGGGTACATGTCCAGAAACAAAAAAAAAAGGAGGAAATGAGAACTCACACACTTTCTGGAGAGATTCACCTCCCTCAGCTGCAGCAGCAGGGTTTGTCCGAGAACAGGTGTGTCTCTCTCTCGCATGCTGGAGCAGCAGGTGTGAGGGGGAGGAGCCTCCGCACACCTGGCTGTAATCGGCCCAGCTGCAGGCAATTAACTCCCAGCTGCAGCTGCCTCCCCCTTCCCCACCTCCAGGTGCTGCCCCCATGGACCGAGGCACCTGCTTCTCCCAGGCAGCAGGACAAGAAAAACCCCTTCCGTCCCTCCCTTAGAATTGCCTGTATCTTTGTGCTATCTCTCCACCAACTCTACTTCCTCCCCCATCCCCCACCACCTCAACTCAATAGCATGGCTGATTGATTTTTTTTAACATAAGTGGCTTTTTTTGCTGTTCAAAATCTTCGCGACCCACATGATTAGACTGGGTAGTGATCTCAATTCACCCCGTAACATGGTACAGACATCCATCATCACCTCCTCTGGGGAGCTTCATCCTGCGCTGACAGTGGACTCTCATCCTGGGACAGATGGCTAGAATGTTCCTCTGAGCCTTTAACGGGCGTGCCCACTTCAGAGGCTGGTCTTCTTCTTATTCCTACCCACATATCCTTCCGAAAGGACCATGCCCTCACTTGGACAGGGCGTTCTGGTTCACATCTTGCAGGCTCATGGTTCTCTGAATCAATAAATTTCTCCTCTTCTCTGCCCTAATTGGTCAACCCCCTACCCTTAAACTATGACCCCTGGCTCTGGACTCCAGCAACATCGGCAACATCCTTCCTGCATCGAACTTATCTCGTCCTATTAGAATTTCCCAGATTTCTATGAATTATTCTCCACTCCCCTCAGTACCATCCTTCCTTTGATAAGGCCACCAAAACTGCACACAGCATTCTCGGTGTGGTCTCACCAATGCCGTACACAACAGCAGCAAGACATTCTTGTTCCTGTATGTGAACTCTCTCACTGGAAAGGACAAAATTTTTGACTGCCTGCTGCACCCACGTGTTTACTTTCAGTGACTGGTGCACAAAGACACCCAGGTCCCATTGAACATTCCACTATCTCATTTAAATGAGAACGTCCTTCCTATTTTTGCTGCCAAAGTGGATATGCTCATATTTATCCAGCCATTCTGCATCTGCCGTGCACTGGCCAACTCTCTCAGCCTGTCCAAATCATACCCCGACATATCTGCAGCTCCTGACAGACAGCTCACTCCCACTCCTCCCAACTATTGCCTAAATGCTGCCCCGTCCACACTTCACTTCTGATGAAAAGTCATCCAGACTTGAAATGTGAGCTTGCTCTCTCTCCATGGATGCTGTCTGACCTGCTGTAATCTCCAGCATTTGTTGTTTTCAGTGCACATTCCATCACCTGGTGTAATTTGTCCCTCCCTCTTAACTCTTACTTAGATACAGACCCAACCTATCACTGAGTAAACTTCCTTCCCTAAGGCCCACTGCGTGTCAATCTACAGCACATGGACTGCAGTGGTTCAAGAAGGCACCTTACAACCACCCTTCCAAGAGCAAGAGAGGATGCGTAATAAATGCTGTCGAGCCAGCAATGCCCACATCTGACAAGTGGATAAGAAAAAATTATTTTTTTCCCCAAAGTAATGTCCCCATCCTGACTATCAGTCATGTGAATGTGCTATGAAGTGCTGCTATTGCCTGAACTTATCATCACCCTGTAATAGGAGGGACATTATTAAACTGGAGAGAGTTCAGAAACAATTTCCAAGCATGTTGCCGGGAATGGAGAGTTTAATTTATAATTTGAGGCTGAATAGATTAGATTAGATTAGATTACTTACAGTGTGGAAACAGGCCCTTCGGCCCAACAAGTCCACACCGACCCGCCGAAGCGTAACCCACCCAAACCCCTACATCTACATCTACATCTACCCCTTACCTAACACTACGGGCAATTTAGCATGACCAATTCACCTGACCTGCCCATCTTTGGACTGTGGGAGGAAACCGGAGCACCCAGAGGAAACCCACGCAGACACGGGGAGAACGTGCAAACTCCACACAGTCAGTCGCCTGAGGCGGGAATTGAACCCGGGTTTCCGGCGCTGTGAGGCAGCAGTTCTAACCACTGTGCCACCGTGCCGCCCACAAATAGGCTGGGACATTTTTCACTGAAGCACAGGAGATGGAAGCATGACCATATAAAGGTTTATAAAATCACGAGGGGCACAGCTAAGGTGAACAGAAAAGGTCACTCTTTACTCCAGGTGTGGGAGTTCAAAACTAAGGGTCATACTTTTAAGGTTAGAGGATGAAGCTTTAAAAAGGACATGAGGGGCAACATTTTTGCACACAGAGAGTGGTTAGTGTGCAGAATGAACTGCTAGCGGAAATAGTGGATGCAGGTACAGTTACAACGCTTAAAATACGTTCAGAGAAGTACATGGAAAAGAATTGTTTGGTGAGACCTGGGCCAAATGCAGGCGGGTGGGACTAGTTTAATTTGGCAACATGGTCAGCATGGAGTAGCTGGATCGAAGGGTTTGTTTCCATGCTGTATGACTCGAAGACACTCGATCATGAGCAACTGTGTACTAATAACTGCAGTAAAACATTTAACATTCCATTGTCCAGTTTTGAATTCAGAATGAATTAACGATTATATTTTGATGGAAATAGAGGGAGTCACTTTATTTCCCAGTCGCTGACACATTTTTCACATCCTTGGGTTGTCCACTGTTGAACAGACCAGACAGCGCTGCACCTGGTTTGTGCTAACTGACCAAACAGTTGGGATTACCAGCGAAAGTGGAAAAGTTCGCGTTTCTGGTTGTCACCAATGCCACAAAGTTAACAAGTGTTTATAAAATGCTGCATTTAACAAAGACAATACTCAATTTCACATCGAGTCCATTCATTAATCACTCCTGTAATTGCTGATCAATTGGCTCCAAAGCCAGATGGACACCAAATTTAAAATTCTGATCCTGATGTTGGACCTTGGCCATTTTCTTGCTCCTACACATTACTTGTGATCACCAGCAGCCCTTGAAACTCTGTATTCTACAAGTTCTGAACTGTTGAGGAACCCCAACTTTCTCCACTTCCCTAATGGCAGGTTTGTCTTCCGCAGGTTCCAATCTCTGGAATTCCACCGTTCGCTGGTGCACTCTTTCTTTCCCTCTCTCCGGCCTCTTTCGAAAGGCCTTTCAAAGCACTCCAACTTTGACCAAGCTTTGCATCACCTGAAGGGGGTCTTGTGTGTGCAGTGGTAGCGCTCCTACCTCTGAGCTGGAAGATCCAGGCTCCTGGAGGTGCTCCCTAATGGTTTGAGTTCCCTGTCTCAAACCAGCTCCTTTTCAGTCTTTATTGCAAATGTTTGAGAGTCTGCGGGGCGGACCCCAGCGTCACAAAACATGATCACGGCTGAGGTTGATGGATATTTGTCCAGAAATGGAAAGAAAGCAAACGTGGTGGTGGGGGGGGGAGGGGGGGGGGGGGTGGCGAAGAGGGGGCGAAGGGGTGCAGGGTGGTGAGAGACAAGAAAGGGGAGTTGAAATCACAATCACATCAGTCATGGTGTTATCCAAGGGTGGAGCAGGTTTGAAGGGCTGAATGGTGGACTGCTGCTTTTAGCTCCATTAATCTGTCCAACACAATCAAAAAGTCAATGAAGCAAAGCTGCAACTGAAAAAACAGTATTGACTATATATTTTACGGTCGGACAAACTGATAATATTTCCCAAAACAAGCTAGGAGCCTGCATACTTACTGTACGAAAGCCACAGCTCAGGGATTACTGAGCTAAGAGATCTCTTGAGCTCAAAATGGCTTGGTGTTTGGAAAACCACACCGGTTTTAATAAATGTTTACCGACAACTCTTTTTAATTAAGCTCCAACACTAGGGATCTGTATTCACACCAGGGACCAGTCTATTATAGGTCAGGCGCTGATCCTGAAATAGGTATTGAATGAAATAATTGAATGAAATAAATATTGAGAACTGACGTGCAAGTTGAGTAAACTGAAAATCCCTCAGTTTGGAGAAATAGAAAACTCCCAAGAGCATAAACAGGGATGCAGTGGGAACGCTCTTTCCTCATTTGAACCTCAGCCCCTGCCCCTTGTCTTGCATATAATATAAATATATGTTATATATGCATGTGTATATACACACACACATACCAACTTCAAGCCCGATTGCTGCATGTGTGGTCAAGCTAATTACTGAACTACAACTGCCCTGAATTGTTGGGTCTTATTTCCAACTCAAGCTAAGATCCTGGGTATTTTTTGTCCGGCTTTGGCCGCTCATTGTTGAGTTCAGAGTCTTTTATGCCAACAAGAGAACGAATCAACGCCAAGACGCAGCCTCACATTCCCACAGGGTTTCAGCCATAAAGGAGGGTCAGCCTCAAGTGAGAGGCATTTGACGGTCAGAAACTAGATAGCTAGCAACGCTCAGGTGGGAAGGATGGTCAATCGCAAAAGGAGCATGAGCAGACCAGGTGGATCCACAGGCATTTTCAGGAGAAAATGAGCAGCTTTGACAAGAACAAGGTTAAAAATAGACTGGAAAGACTTTTTTTCACTGGAGCGAAGGAAGTTGAGAGGCGATCTCATTGACATTTACAAAAACACAAGGTGAAATAAAGAAGATAAATAGCAAACGCCTTTTTCCCCAAAGGTGTTAGAGTTCAAAACTAGGGGGCATTTTTTTTTAAGGTGAGAGGAAAAAGACTTAAAAAGGATATGAGGAGCAAGTTCATGTGTGGAATGAACTGCCAGAGAGCGCGGTGGATACAGTTACAACAGTGAAAAGTCATTTTGATCAGTTCATGAACAGAAACAGTTTGGAGGGATATGGGACTAGTTTAGTTTAGGAAAATGGTCATGTGGACTGATGGGTCTGTTTCCTTGTGCCGTCAGCACCTGACATACAATTTCAGACAGATTTTGTTTCATTCTACATCAGCTTTGGGTACCGAGGTTTGACACAGTAATTAGCCATTCATATCAGGTCAACTCTGCAGTCTCAAGTTACTGAGCTTCAACAGAGATTTACTCCTGTTACCATCTTTGCACAATTCCATAGGCTTATGGGTGAATATGTTTCACCTCTTCTCTGTCCTAAATGGTTTACCTCTTATCCTGAAACAAAGACCTTTGGTTCTGGACTCACCTACCATAAGGAACATCCTTCCTGCATCTAACTTATTTCATCCTATTCGAACTTTGCAGGTTTCTGTGAATTAGTCTCAACTCCACTGAGTACCATCCTAACCAACTCAATCTCTCCTCATACATCAGTCCTGCTTTCACAGAAATCAAAAAGATGGCACTGGAAAAGCACAGCTGGTCAGGCAACATCTGAGGAGCAGGAGAGTCAACGTTTTGGGCATAAGCTCTTCATCGGGAATGTCATGGCCAATCCATCTCCCCTGCACATCTTGGCGAGACCAGGTTCCTGTTGGTAGGATAATCTGGTCAGACTGTAGGAGGAAACTGGAGCTGTTGGGTGGTGTTGGGTCTAGCTGCAAAACAGGGCTTGGAGTTCTCCTGGTCCATCAGTGGGATAATGGGGGGGGGGGGGGGAGGATGGTTGGGTATGGCATAGGGAAGGAGCGGCATCAGATCTCAATTGGGGAGATGGCTCAAGTCTGGTCTGGGATGGGTTGCAGACTAGGAAGGGGGAGTTGGGGAGGCCATGTTGGTCATGGTCTCAGGGTGTAAGATGTCTGGAGGAGGTGTTTTTGAGGTTGCATGATCTAAGTTATGGAGTCAGGTGACTGATGACTCAGAAGCTAGACTCAGTATTCCACAGTCCGACTTTGCCTCTGTAATTATTTCAGCGGAAAACTTTCAAGTTCTTGGGTTCAACAGGATGCTTTGGGGAGCTTCAAGTGTCATGGGATCCTCACTCCTGTGTGTAAATTTTTCAGAGTCTGATGTGATGGGGGTTCTGCAGGGATCTCATGCACAACTCCCATCTACTTGGCAGCAATGATTATCCTACCCACAGGAACATCCTTATCTGGTCTGGTCTGGTCTACACTACACATGACTCCCAGACCTACCACAATATTGTTGACCCTGAACTGCCCTCTGGGCAACGAGGGGTGGGCAATAAATGCTGGTCCAGCCAGTGACGCCCACATTTCATAAATTAATCATAGAATTAGAGAATGGCCATTCAGCCCATCAAATCCACAGCAACTCTGCAAAAAAGTAAACCCCCCAAACTCACTCCCTTACCCTATCCCTGGAACCCTGCATTTTCCATGGCTAAGCCACCTGACCTCACATCCCCGGTCACGTTGGGCAACTTAGCCTGGCCAATCCACTTAACCTGCACATCTTGGGCAGACCCAGTAAAGATGTTCCTGTTGGCAGGATAATCTGGTAGGAATGTGGGAGGAAACAGGAGCACCTGGAGGAAACCCACACAGACACGGGGGAGAATGTACAAACTCCATACGGACTGTCACCTAAGGCTGGAATCGAATCCGGGTCCCCAAAGCTGTGAAGCAGCAGTGCTAACCGCGGAGCCAGCGTGTTGTCCTGAATTAATACATATGAAAAACATACAGAGCATTGTGACAGCCACCCACATTTCCAAACAGAAAGAAGCGAAGTTAACAGATTGGGGGCTGAGGACTGACCTTTCTCATTCAAGTAGGGGAGCTGTGTTTCCATTAAAAACACATGATAAACTGATTTATTGGAAGCATTGTGTCACAGGAGTGCAACTAACAAAGCAGCGGCCTCCAACAAGACCTTTGTTAATCACTTCAGTCTTGCTTAGACTGAAGTGAGAGTGGAACACGTGCAGTAAGGGCGCCCTTCAGGCAGTGCAAGGTGAGTGTCAGATGCTGAGTTGAACTCCCTGCGCATAGACCCATGACAAGGGCTACCAGATTGGGTATGAAAGGCAGAGCTAGGTTCTCACCGGACACCCCAGACATCAGAATGAATTGCTTTGGAGTAACATTTTCCCATTTCAGTGGCACCCCTGAAGGAGACTGTCAGTTCAATTTGATTGGAGCTGAATTTGAGCCAGACTTTTGTACAACTGCGCACCTGGAAATAGTTGGAGATTGGCACATTCTGCACGGCCTACAAATGGAAAAGACTTGTGTCTCACCGCTCTTGGATTCAGCAATGCCCCCACCCTCCCCAGCCACCCATGTGCTTCATTTGGCAGAGTGTTATTAACCATGTACGGACAGAATGGCACAGCAAGGCAACTTTAACCAGGTCCTAGAAACCAATTTTCACATGTTAATTGAACTGGACAGTGCTGAGGCCACAAAAGAAGAAAGTACAATTGCAAAAAGAAAGACATTACGATCATCATCCTGGGGAAAGTGAGCAGCTTCTCAGTGCAGTATATTGGTTAACAGAGCAGCTTGATTATGATAAACCTCAAAGTCAGAAACCAAAGGTTTGAATTTACATGTCTGGATGGAATGCAAATAGCCCACTGCAGTCATATAAAGCACCAAGCGTTAGAGAAAGTGAGGTAACTGCTGGATATTTCCCCTGATTTACCATCTAGTGGCTGGAGATCACCACCATCACCCTTCCCGTGTTGTCCCACCACCAGAACATGGTGAAAGGGGCGGCACGGTGGCTCAGTGGTTTGCAATGCCACCTCACAGCGCCAGGGACCCCGGTACGATTCCAGTCTTGGGCGACTGTCTTTGTGGAGTTTGCACATTCTCCCCGTGTCTGTGCAGGTTTCCTCCCACAGTCCAAAGATAAACAGACGAGGGGAACTGGCCATTCAAAATTGCCCCATGGTGTTCAGGGATGTATGGGTTAGGTACATTAGTCAGGGTAAATGTAGAATAACAGGGGAAGGGTGCGTTACTCTTTGGAGGTTCGGTATAGACTTATTGGGCCAAATGGCCTATTTCCGCACTGTAGGAATTCTATGAAATAAACAAAAGCTATTCACCAATCTAACTAAAACCCACCATTTTCTGGCATCATAATATTGGGCAGCTGTCAATTCTATCATCACTGAAATTATTATGTCTGAGCTGAGATCTTACTTTTTGTTGTAAAACCTTAAGTTATCTCGAGAAGGTGACTTAAATTTACATATTAATGAACCAAAACTTGCAACCCATTCTAAAATCTAAAAGACTTAACAATCCAGGTTTTGTCCAGTATATAAATTCAGTTACATCACACTGTAAACTTTTGCTATAAATTCTGTGCCCTACGATCTTACATTTCTTGAGCACCTGATGAAGGAGCAGCGCTCCGAAAGCTAGTACTTCCAAATAAACCTGTTGGACTATAACCTGGGTGTTGTGTAATTTTTAACTTTGTCAGTGAATTTAGTTTGACAATCTCATCATTTTGGGGATGTAACAAAAAACCAGTGATAAATGCCAGGTAAAAGGGGAAAAGGCGCTTTTTCTAATTGTTAGCAAGCGGCCTAGAGCAGAAGGGTGTCTGCTAAAGAGTAGGATCATAACACACACATCTTTCATGGACCACTTTCTCTCATTCTCTTCTTTGCCATTGAACACCTAATGCAAAAGACAGTTAGTTCTCAAGCAAAACATATTTAATTCCATATTTCTCTCTCATCGTTAAATGGAATCAAAACTTTGTTGTTGTGCACCCATCAGAACGAGGACACTGCAGATGGACAAAGTTTGTGAGAAGATTTGTAGCTTGGATGTTCGTTATTTTGGTTCTGTTCGCCGAGCTGGGAGTTTGTGTTGCAGACTATCCTTAGTAGCCACACATGCAGATGACAAGCAACATGAGTTTGACTGGGACAACACTACTATTATAGGATAAGCCAATCAGAGAACAGCCAGGGAATTCCTAGAGGCATGGCGCTCATCCACAGATTCTATCAACAAACACATCGACCTGGACCCAATATACCGGCCACTGCAGCGGACAGCTGGAACTGACAACTGGAAGTGGCAGAGACAAACCACTATAAATGCTGGAGGAAACATCACAGAAGCGCTTCACAGGAGGCTCCCAAGCACTGAGGATGTCACCTAGACAGGGGACGAAACATCTGCAACACAAATTCCCAGCTCGGCGAACAGAACCACAACAACTGCAGATGGACTTGGGGAAAGGGAATTTATGCAACATGACAAGAGGGTGCTGATGGGTTGGGGCATCGCTTGAAATAAAGATGCAGCAAGAACCGATGTGTGTTCTATTCTTGGTGAATGAGAGACCAAGATTTTCAACTTACCTTCTTTAAGCCATGTTTAGCTTCTGCACAACCAAGAAAACCTTTGTCAGCATCAACTTCCTCAGACTCAGAATCTACCTTAACTGTTTTCCAATCATTTCTTAAGAGTAAAAATGTTCTTCCTCGTGTTAAGTGACAAAAGCAACATGCAGAATCCAAGTGACAAGGTGCTGAATGATGGGGCATGTAATGGCGTAATGGTATTATCACTGGACTATCAATCCAGAGACCTAGAGACCCGGATTGGAATCACACCATGACGGAGGATGGAATCTGAATTCAATAAACATCTGGAATTAAAAGTCCAATGATGACCATGAAACCATTGTCAGGAAAATCCCATCTGGTTCACTAATGTTCTTCAGGGAAGGAAACTGCCATCTTTACCTGGTCTAGCCTATATGTGACTCCAGACTCACAGCAATCTGGTTGACTTTGAACTGCCCGCTAGGCAATAAATGTTGGCATAGCTAGTGACACCCGCACCCCATGAATGAATAAACAAAAAAAGCAATTGATTCTGAAATTCACTTTGGATCTCTTGGTCCTGCAAGTTGGCTCATTTGATCACATGACCAGGCAGTGTTGGGTTCTTTCTCACAGATATGTGACATACCTTCGATTGACTTGCTCGAGATGTCATCTCCATATCCCGGCAGGTGGCCTAACAGCAAAAAACTTTTGGTTCCCATCTTTGAGCTCTGTTCTCTTGCAAGATGACAAGCTCAGAGAAGCTTCTTATAGTACAGCCCAACTGCTTAGCTTGAACCCGGGCAGAAAAGATCGTCTTGCAGGCATATATTGATGTATATGTGTATAGACACACACCAGGATGTCAGAGAAGTGTTCTTCAGTAACATGTTGCCCATATCCCTCAGATGTATTATTGGAGCTGATTGCAATGACCTTGTGTTATTGACAACTCTGCCAAGGCAAATGCATCCTGAAACACTCTCTGCTCTGATTTTGCTCCTCACAATCATCTCAATGAGACATCACCATCGTATCTTCTGTTCCTAAGAAAACAATTCTCAGTCCCACATCTCTCTTCAGGATCTCAGATCTTTCATCGGATAAGCTTGATATGATTTGATCTGCATTGCATCTAACTCACACGCTAAGTATTAGAACCATTCAGCACATCAATTTCATACCATCATCAGCTGAAAACACTGTTGTGAGAAATTTAATTCTTTGCTCATTATGAAAGGTCCCTATTCATTTGTTGGTTATTTACATTAATCAAGATAAGACACCACTTTATTTTAATTCCTTCCACTCTCCATCCTGCATTAATGGACTACTTCATACGTCACTTCCAATAACTGGAAATTAGATCTTAAGATGGGTTTAATAGTATCATTCATTCTGAAATTACTGGCTAATTAGCATATAGCTGCCAATAATTTTTTCCTGAACACTGCAGTAGCTTTGACTGAGAGAGATAAGAAAATGTATTAACAGGAGCTGCTGAAATAAATTGAACCTGACTTCATCAATTATCTGTGTTTTAGATATCCCCTCTGTCTCTACGCCTGCAATGAATTACTTTGAACATCTGGAGCTCCTCATTGAGCGAGCGTATTAGTGGAAAGCACTTGAAAAGACTCGAGTTGAGTGAAAATCTCACCATTCAGCGGAGGGTCAGTGTTGGCTTGCTGTTTAACTCGTTAAACCAGGAATCACTTCTGGGCAATCAACAGCTCATTTGAACATCTTTGGCCTCATTTGCATGGCCTGATCACACTTACAATCTGAAAACCCTCCAAGGTCTCTGTCCTCCAATTCACTGGTTCTTGTGCACCCTCTGCTTCAACTGCTCCAACGTAGGAAACCATGCTCTCAACAATCAAGGTACGGATTTTTGAAGGTCATGCTTGAAAGGTTCAGCCACCACTCTTAGTTTTTAAAAAATATTTCCTCAAAAACTAACCTTCTGGCTCATCATTCAGTCACCTGCCCTGATACTTGCTTCAAGTAGCTCATGACAAATCCTGATGGATAGCAATCAAAGTGACTGAACACAGATTGTCACAATAAGGCCACTGTATGAATATAAGTTGCTGACACTATTGGTTCATCTTCGCCCCCTCCTGTGTCCCTCCACAGTGGGGGTGTGGGGGGTGCTGGGGCAATGGTGTTGAACCGGTGGTTTAAGACTCCATCCACACCGGCATTTCGACATCCAGGTCTCGAGACGTCAGGTGTCACCTCAGGCCAATCAGGGCCTATTCGCAGGGCAGTATGAGGAGTCAAAAAGCAAAACGCAGGTGCTAATGAGTTTGAACAAAAAGCATTGGATGTTCTTCTATAACACGCTTTGTCAGTGAAAATTGACTACAACCTTGACTGATGAATTGTGGACGTTGTCTGCATGTCACGAACTTTCTGCTGCATGGATATGTCGGGTTTTCCACAGTGCGGTCTTCAGGAGTGTGATTTCTACAGCGGTTTCCCATAGCGCGATTTTCTACAGCGCAAGGTTGCAGAGGAACACAACTGTCATCTTATAGCAGAATGACTGTACTTGTGTATCCTGCTGGCCTTGTCTGCATTTAGAGACAAAAGTAATCTGATGCTAAGTTGTGAGAGTGAAGGGGAAGGTCGTAGCACCAGCGATTTCACTCAGTCCAACACCTTCAGGGAGCTTGGCAGGAAGTTGGGTGGGGATGGGGTCGATAGGGTAGGGGAGGGGAGGGGAGGGGACAGGGCAGAAGAATGCTTCCCCACAACCCCAGAGTGAGGCAGGGTGCAAGATTCACAGTTCAGATACCTACTCTGTACGACTGCTATTTTCAGTCGGTAGCATTCCAGAAGGTTCTCCCAGGGCAGACTGCCACACAGTCCCATCGCTGACGTGAGTACTGGTAGAAACACCGTCAACCTCTGAATCAAAAAACGTTGACTCTGCTGCATGGTTACAGTCTTTCTAAACTAAAACCACCAACATCACTGGGCTGACCTCTGGGAGGAGATATTTGGCATCAAAATTTGACTATTTTTTGTCACTTTTATTTGAACATAATTCACAGAGGAGTTACAGATGGAGCCGAACACTGCAATCATCAGTGAACATTCACACTTCTGAGATTAGGATAGAGTGAAATCCAGGACACTTGGGCCTGAACCAAGTCCCCTTGAGATTTCCCATCAAGCACTGGGGCAACATTGTAGAGACAACATCATTAGGTTCAACATTGAATTCAGACACTTCCTCTCAGGTGCACTTTAAAATGGAGGCCACCTTTCTTACTTTACAATGACGACAATGCTTCACACACCCTTCAAGATACAAGAGCAAGCAGGGGCAGGCCTTTCAACCTCTTGATCTTAATCTATCACTTAATAAGATCATGCTTGATCTGACCATGGCCATCTATCACCAAAAACCTTTAATCTGACTGCTGACCAAGAATCTACCTGTTGCTGCTTCATAAATATTCAAATAAAAAGATAAATATTCAAATAAATATTCCCACAGGCTTTTGAGGAAGAGAATTCCACATATTCAAGACCCTTCAAGAGAAAAAGATGCTTATCTCTGTCTGAAATGGATCCCCTCTTATTTTTAAACACAGTGTCCCCTTGTTTGAGGGTCTCCCACACAGGAGGAAATGTTTCATTCACATACGTCATGGTTAAACCCTTCAAGATCTTGCATTTTTCAAACAATCCGCCTCTTACTCTTCGATGTCCGAGCTGATACAAACTTAGCCTGTTCAACTTTTCCCACAAGAAATAACATTCACATTCCTGCTTCTGCAGAAGGGTCACTGGACTGGAGAAAAGTTATCTCTGTTTCTCCGACCGACCCTTCTGAGTTTCTCTAGCAATTTATCTTTTTGCTAACCATTCCAGGTATTCATCAAGTAAACCTTCTCTCAGAGCTCCTCTTGACAACACATTTCAATTTTCCCTTCAGTAAGGAAAGCAATACATCACAATCATTCTAGATGTTGCCTCACCAGGGACTTATATTCACTGTCAACTCCTTTTGGACATCAGGACATTGTGAATATTTCTACACAAATGCAGGCTCTATGTACTGGTCACCCAAGACTTCCAACCTCAACAACCACATGCTAAGCTGCACTTGGGTGAGAAGGATAGAAGAAACAGCCTTTTTCACCAACTCCCACATTTCTGTGCCAATTCACAGTTTCTGATAGTAGTGTCCAGGAGATGAAGCATTGATTCTTGTCAGTCCCAGGGCAGACTTGAAGGGTTCCACAACTCTCCAGTGACTCTTGTAGTCGTGAGGAATTGTGGCTGTAGATAATCCATGCATAATACCAGGCAGTGCACATCCTGAACATTAACCCTAGTGTCAAGGATCACTCAGAATTTGCTCACCTCAGGATTATAGCACTTGATGTCCATATTTTATTCACCTCCTGAAAAAGACAAGAAGCAAATAGCCAGGTTGTTCACCTGGACTGCCTCATAATAATAACGAACGGACTATCCAGCAACATTCACAACCAAGCAAGCTCCTGGTTGAGGGACAATGCTGGAGAAAAAGGGAAAGTAAATCAACAGAAATTCTTCCCTGGCCTCAGGATGTTGAAACCACTCCGGGAGATCCAAGCGGGAGAAAGTGAGGACTGCAGATGCTGGAGATCAGAGTTGAGAGTGTGGTGCTGGAAAAGCACAGCAGGTCAGGCAGCATCCAAGGAGCGGGAGAATCAACGTTTCAGGCAAAAGACGGAGACACCTGCTTTCAACATGATCGAACCCCTGCCCCAGTCAAGGAGGGGTCCAGCTTCCCCAGGAGGGCACGTAGTCTACATTATTTGTGGAATGTGGAAACAGGCACTTCGGCCCAACAAGTCCACACAGACCCTCCGAACAGTAATCCACCCAGACCCATTCCCCTACATTTACCCCTGATTAATGTGCCCAACACTACGGGCAATTTAGCACAGCCAATTCATCTGACCTGCACATCTTTGGACTGTGGGAGGAAACCGGAGCACACCCACACAAACACAGGGACAATGTGCAAACTCCACACAGGCTCCACTTTACAAATCAGAAAGAGAAACTTGCATTTATGTCTTGCCTTTCACAATCACTGGCGACTCGGCCTTAATGTGAATCAAGTCCAAGTCCATCAGGAAAGTTCCGTTTCTTTTCTGAAGGGGAATATTTACTGTATTTGACCTTAAGGGGTTGAAGCATTGAATGGACCTTTCAGTGTACACTATAAAATTCTGAAATTATGCAGTTTGTACAATATGCTGCAACAGGAGAACACATGGCAACTGGATTCAAACATCTCTGACAATGCTACAACCAATGAGATATACAGACCCATAATATCTTGTTTGTTTTTTTCCCATAGCAAGGATAATCTTGCCACACCAAAGCTGAACCACCTTGTTGCTCAGTTCACAATAATCAATATCACAATATTAATAAGTCAAATCTAATCACAGGCTAACAGCTTTGGCATCTGAAGTCAGTAGGTTCTGTGTTGAAGCTCCACCCCAGAAACTTGATTACAAGGAGGAGAATAAAAACCCCAGGCTGAGTGTGAAGTGCAGTACCAAGGGATAGCTGCACTGTCTGAGGTACAGCAATTCCAGATGAGATGTTCAACCAATGAGATGTCTGACCTCCTTGGGTGGATCTTGTGGCGCTAATTTGAACAGGCTGGGGAGGTTTCTTCAAATTTCCTGGCCAAAGGTCACCTCTGAAAGAAACAAAGAGACCTTGATGGACAAATCCACAGATCCCAGGAAGTGTCAGCAGAATGCTGAACAAGGCATATGGGATGCTTGCCTTCATTGGCCAAGATGTCGAATATAGGAGCAGGGAGCGACACCTTCACACAACACTGATTTGGCCACAAATAAAATACTGTATGAGTTCTGGTTGGCACATGATCGGAAGAACATGATTGCACTGGAGAGGATGCAGAAGAGATTCACCAGAATGTTGCTTGGGATGGAAAGTCTCAGTTATGAGGTGAGACTGGATAGGCTGGGTTTGTTCTCCCTGGAGCAGAGAAGCATGAGAGAGGATCTGATTGAGGTATGCACAATTACAAGAAGCACAGACAGAGTTGATTGTGAGAATCTCTTCCCCATGACAGATGTGTCTGAGAACAAAGGGCATCACTAGGTTTGAGGGGATCTCAGAAAAAATATTTTCACCCAAAGAGTGGTAGAAATATGGAAATGTGCTGCCCGAGAGGGTGGTGGAGGCAAGGACTCTCGCAATATTTAAGAAGATCTGCATGATACATTGGAAATACCATGATGCAATAGGCAATGGACTTTGTGCAGGTAAATGGGGTTAGTCAGGGTGAGTCTTTGTTGGTAGCACCAACACAGTAGACTGAAAGGCCTGTTTCTACAGGGCATATTTCTGTGACTCAACCAAAGTCACTGAAACAGATTAACAGGTCATGACCATATTGCTCTGTGTGGTAGTTTTCTGATTGGAAACTGGTTCCAGTGTTTTCAGTATTACAGCATTTCAGAAGGAATTCAATGGTTCTAGACATTCTTGGCGGTCCTCATTGTTATATGTTTTGGACAAAAGTAGTTTTGGTTGTTTTAGATGCTCAGGCCACTCCTCTCCCTTTCCTCCTCAATCCAGATTACCAGTTAACAGGTTCCTCATCCAAGCAACGTCTGTCACCTGCCATTTTATGTAATCCCTCCACCCAAACTTAACCCCAGCTCCAAAAGAAAAATGCATTTATCTTCCAACTTCATGTGTCACTGGTGATTTGAAGAAAGGAACACTGTGTATCATTAATGATGTGCGAAACAGAAGTTCAGCATGAGAAACAAATTATTCAGCCCATTACGGAAAAATCATCAGGCGAGGTATGCCTCGGGGATTTGTTAAGTTAAATTGGATAAGTTTTTTTTGCGTGATCAACTGTAACAAAGTGAAAAAAATGCCAATGCAATTACTGAAGATAATTTTCCATTTCTTTCTGCTTTCTACTTTTTTTCTGTTGGTTCCTTAGGATTCACATATTGTGCCTTACAACAGGCTCCAGCACAGAAAGCTATGTTCTCAATGGGCACTGTTTACATTTTGTTGATCTTCGATGTCAGGGGAACATCTCTTGTGATATCTGCTGCTTTCCAATCACGAAGGGAAGAACAATAATGCATTTGAATTTCCAAAAGTATTTAATAAGCTACACAGGCGGCATGGTGGCACAGTGGTTAGCACTGCTGCCTCACAGCGCCAGAGACCTGGGTTCAATTCCCACCTCAGGTGACTGTCTGTGTGGAGTTTGCACATTCTCCCAGTGTCTGCGTGGGTTTCCTCTGGGTTCTCCGGTTTCCTCCCACAGTCCAAAGATGTGCAGGTCAGGTGAATTGGCCATTCTAAATTGCCCGTAGTGTTAGGTAAAGGGGTGTGGGTGGGTTGCGCTTCGGCGGGGCGGTGTGGACCTGTTGGGCCGAAGGGCCTGTTTCCACACTGTAAGTAATCTAATCTAATCTAATCACATGTAAGATGCTTAATAAAGGAAGACTCCATGTTTGCATGAATCATGGGTTGGCTCAATAATTGAACAATGAGGGTCATATTCAGTATAGCAACCTGTAATGCGTGGAGTGCCACAGAGTTCAGTGCTGGGACCACATTTATTTCAAATAATATACTTTGATGATTTCCTTGAGGCAAGTGAAATGTACTACATCCAAGTTTGTGCATGACAGAAGGTTGGAAGGCAAGGACTGAACATGACAGTCTACAGGGGGATGCAGACAGATTAACTGAGTGGGCACAAATTTGGCAGGTGGAATTGGCAGATGAGGAGGAATTTCTTTCACCCCAAGAGCAGCTAATCTGTGGAAATCATTGCTGCAGAGGGCTGTGGAAACTGAGCCATAGAGATGCACAGCACGGAAACAGACCCTTTGGTTCAACCGGTCCATTCCGACCAGATATCCCAACCCAATCTAGTCCCACCTTCCAGCACCCCGCCCATATACCTCCTAACCCTTCCAATTTATATACCCTTCCAGATGCCTTTTAAATGTTGCAATTGTACTAGTCTCTACCACTTCCTCTGGCAGCTCATTCCATACATGTACCACCCTCTGTGTGAAAAAGTTGCCCCTTTGGTCTCTTTTATATCTTTCCTCTCTCATCCTAAGCCTATGCCCTCTAGTTATGGACTCCCCCACCCCAGGGAGGTATTTGAGTCAGAGATCAATAGGTTCTTGATTGGTATGGGCTATGGGGGAGAAGGCAGGAAAATGAATTTCAGGAATTCATCAGCCATGATTGAATGGCGGAGCAGACCCAACAGCCGAAGTCTCTGCCTACACCTTTTGGTCTCATAAAATGTGGGAAAGCACGAGAATTTGCACTTTGGGAAAAAGAATGGAGGAGCTGAATATTATTCAAATGAAGTGAGGCAGCAGGAAGGGTCAGTGCAGATGGATTTGGGGATTCTCATGCTCGAGTCACTAGAAGTTCAGCAGGTAATAGGTGATGGTGAATCGAATGTTGGCCTGTATTGCAAAGGGAATGGTGTACAAAAATAGGGCGATCTTGCTAAAAGTAGACAAGTCAGATCATTCCTGAAGTACTGTGGACCATTATGGTCCTCTTGTCCACAGAAAGATATCCCAATACTGGAGACAGTGCACAGAAAGGTTCGCTGCAATGGACGGCACAGTGGTTAGCACTGCTACCTCACAGCGCCAGAGACCCGGGTTCAATTCCCGCCTCAGGTGAGTTTGCACATTCTCCCAGTGTCTGTGTGGGTTTCCTTCGGGTGCTCCGGTTTCCTCCCACAGGCCAAAGATGTGCAGATTAGGTGAATTAGCCATGCTAAATTGCCCGTAGTGTTAGGTGAAGGGGTAAATGTAGGGGAATGGGTCTGGGTGGGTTGCGCTTCGGCGGGTCGGTGTGGACTTCTTGGGCCGAAGGACCTGATTCCACACTGTAAATAATCTAATCTACTGTCTGGGCTGCTTTATGAGACGAAGCTGAATAAATTGGGTCTGTACTCACCAGAGTTCAGAAGAATGGGAGACAACCTGATTGAAACATACAAGATTCTGAGAGAACTTAACTGGGTGGATGTGGAAAGGTTGCTTCCCCTTATGGAAGAGTCTGGGGCTACAGGGCATAATGTCAGAAGAGGTAATCACACATTTACGACAGATGAGGAGGAGGACTAAATTCTGTCAAAGGATAGCAAACCAATGGAATTCTTTGCTGCAGACAGGAATGTTAAGGCTAAGTATATTCAAGGCTAGGAGAGACAGATTTTAAACCAGTCAGGGAATCAAAGATACTGTTTAAAATGAATTCCAGAGGAATTGAGAGTTATCAGATCATCCATTGAATTGGGGAGCAGACTCCATAGGCAGAACAGTCATCTTCTGTTTCTTTATGTTACGGTCCTACCATGAAAAAGTCATCCTGTATGCAGTAACCACAAGGGATGAACTCAGACTTCTCCAGTTTCCTCATTTCCCCTCCCCCATCTTGTCTCAGTCAAATCCCTCGAACTCAGCACCGCCTTCCTAACCTGCAATCTTCTTCCTGACCTCTCTGCCCCCACCCTACTCCGGCCTATCACCCTCACCTTGACCTCCCTCCACCTATCGCATTCCCAACGCCCCTCCCCCAAGTTCCTCCTCCCTACCTTTTATCCTAGCCTGCTGGACACACTTTCCTCATTCCTGAAGAAGGGCTGATGCCAGAAACGTCGACTCTCCTGTTCCTTGGATGCTGCCTGACCTGCTGCGCTTTTCCAGCAACACATTTTCTGCAGTAAATGGTGGCTTGGAACACAAGTCATTTGCTGAGTCATACAGCTGTGCAACATGGAAACTGATCCTTCGTGCCAACTTGTCCATATCGACCAGATATCTTAAGTTAATCTAGTCCTATTTGTAAGCATTTGGCCCATATCCCTGTCAACCCTTCCTACTCATGTACCCATTCAGATGCTTCTTAGAAGTTGCAATTGTACCAGCCTCCACCATTTACTCTGGCAGCTCATTCGATACACACACCAACCTCAACATTAAAAAATTGTCGCTTCAGTCCCTCTAAAATCTTTCCACTCTCACCTGAACCCTATGTTGTCCATTTTTGAATTCCCCCACCCCAGGGAAAAAGCTTTGGCTATTCAGCCTGTCCATACCCCTCATGATTTTATAAGCCTCTATAAGGTCACCCCTCAGCCTCCAACGCTCCAGGGAAAATAGCCCCAGCCTATTCAGCCTCTTGCTGGAGCTCTGGCAACATCCTTGTAAATCTTTTCTGAACCTTTCCAAGTTTCACAACACCCTTCCTATAGCAGGGAGATGAGAATTGCAGGCAATATTCCAAAAGTGGCCTAACCAATGTCCTGTACAGCTGCAACATGACCTCCCACCTCTTATACTCAACTGACTGACCAATAAAGACAAGCATACCAAACACCTTCTTCACAATCCTGTTGACCTGCGACTCTATTTTCAACGGACTATGAACCTGCACTCCGAGGTCTCTTTGTTCAAGGGGTGCAGAGCAGCTGAGAGGGCTCACAATGGTTAGCTACAAACAATGGTCTGTGATTCCGAATGAAAGGTGACAATATTCCCTTTCTCTGGTGCAATGGTAACACACTGTAGCGTCCATGCACAGGGGTGACACAAAAGAAGGTTAACATTTACATAGTTCCTTTCAGCATTTGAGTGCAATCAACGCCTTTACCATCAATGAAATAAATTGTGTAAACTCTCTGTCCCACTAAAGTCATACAACTGCAACATAATCTGGACCTCCATCTCATTTTGAGGCTTTGGGTAGAGGACGAACTGTCGACAATGACAGCAGTCAGAACTCCACACCTATTCTTCAGGGAAGTGTGATGGGACCTCGTTTGCAAATTGGTCCCACTCATCTGGAAGTGAAGCAAATTTAGATAAGGCAGAAGAGGTAGCGAGGACAAACAGAGTCATAGAGATTGACAGCAGAAAAAGACAAACCTTCAGTCCATCGCATCATGTGAGTCAAAAACAACCATTCTAATCCCATGTTCCTGCATTTGACCCAAAGCCTTAATATCGTAAATGCACTTGCAAATACCCTATATTCTCGCATAAAAGTCAAATTTTTTAGACTACTTTTGAAGGTTCAATTTATAGTGTCGACTATTACATGGGCACGAGTTTTGAGGGGCTGAAATTTATGCTGCAGTTCAAAATACCATATTATTAGCAGAAGTCGATTTGATCGCTCAGCTAATCCTAGTAAAGAAGAAAAACACAATGAATTACAGTAAAGGTAATTACCAGATAAAAGCAAGAGAAACAAGAATGAATTACTGGTAGTAAATTTTAATTATACAGACCAGTACGAAAATTTAACAAGTCAAAGATTCATTGAAATCCTGCAAAGTCACACAGTTCAACATTGTCCTGGCCTGATATAATGGCACACTTAAAATGAAACATTTGTTAAATTCTGAATGTCTAAGCGTCTTGAACTTTCCGCTCAAATTCTTCCATTTCCAACCCATCTACTCTCGTATGTAACAAACCCCAACAACATTAACAAATGCGTCGAAGAATTAAAGATATATGTAGCTAATACATCTCTCGTTTATTCAATATAATGGCACAATTAAAATGAATAATCATTGAACGATATTAACATTTGGATGCATAATGAATAAAGTGGGATAAGTAATGACAGAATGAATGGATGAATCAAAATGTGCTGGAGTAAACCAAGTGGGCTAAGCAGAGTGATGTGTGAATGCGATTTCGCTTAATGGGAACAAATAGTTTCCTTCATAAGAGGTTTACAAAGCAACATAGCGGGGTTGACTTTTACATGAGATATCGAAAACATATCTTTGGCCAAAAATAAGTAGTCAACTTTTACATGGCATCAACTTTTACACGAGTATATATGGTATTTGTTAAATGTAATGAGGATTCTGCCTCTATCACCCTTATAGGCACTGAGTTCCAGGTTCCCATCACCCTCTGCGCGAAAAGATTTCTCATCTCACCTCTGAACTTTCTGCCACTTTCCTTCAATCTATAACCACCCACACCAACCCCCAATCCCCCACCCCACGCGACCACCTACCCCCTCCCCGATCGCTCCATCAAGGGCAAAAGTTTCTTCCTCTCTACCCTTCAAATGCCTAATTTGTAAAAGCCAAAATAATTTTCGCAAAGCTTCTGGTCACCTCAGTGACTTGGAAACATATCGTCATTCCTTCAGCATCAGTGATTGAAGCTCCTTGAAATCTGGCGTTAATGGCTTTGAGAATTCTTCGAGACCAGACCAGCTTACATCAAAATATCTTATAGAGGTATCCTTGAAACAAACTAACTGTTAGAATCTAGGCTAGGTGCAAGGTGCTATGTTCCAGATATGATTAGATTGATCTGCAACTAGGCTTGAATCAAAACCACTTTATTCTTATAATACAATTAAAATGCAACAAACAATGAAGATTTGCTAATAACTTTACTCTACTGACATACTCAACAAGATAATGTATTATTTAACCACTGATCTTCAACTGCTCCAATGCAGACAACTTCCCATAAGCACAGCCTTTGGCAAAAATGGAATGGAGCCAAACAGTTATTATTCTCAAATGCTGTTTCTCTCCAGTCCAGTAGAAAGAAACACTGAAAGAAACAATCTGCCTCTTCTGATTTCTGAGAGGAAAACGCTGCCTCCGGCACAGCGCGGTGGCTCAATGGCTAGCTCTGCTGCCTCAGAACACCAGGAACGTGGGTTCGATTCCAGCCTCAGGCGACTGTGTGGA
This sequence comes from Chiloscyllium punctatum, assembly GCF_047496795.1. Classification (NCBI taxonomy): domain Eukaryota; kingdom Metazoa; phylum Chordata; class Chondrichthyes; order Orectolobiformes; family Hemiscylliidae; genus Chiloscyllium; species Chiloscyllium punctatum. The sequence goes on from NC_092773.1 coordinate 13,293,660, forward strand.
GCTTGCACATTCTTCCCTTGCCTTCGTGGGTTTCAAACAAACCAGCCTTCCATCCACGAACTTCATCGATACTTCCAGCTGCCCCAAGAAAGCAGCGAACACAATCGAACACCCCTCTCCCGTCGGGCAGAACATATAAAACTTTGTAAACGAACAAATTCAAGTGCAACTTCTCCGCCATCTTCGGACTTTTGAATGGATCAATGTTGACCTCTCCCTGCACCTTCTCAGCAGCTGTGACATTGTATCTTGAACTCTGCTTTATTACCCTGATGGATCTGTATTATCCAATCTGCCTGTAAACTGTGTAAGACAACACTTTTCACTGTACCTCTATACACCTTATAATAATAATAAAACAAACCAAATTCCTCTGCATGCTCTGGATTCCCTTCTCAGTGCAAAGATGTGCAGGGTCAGGTGGATTGGCCATTGTAAATTGCCCAAAATGTCCAGGGAAGTGCAGGCTAGGGGTTAGGTCTGGATAGGATGCTCTTTATTGGAGTTGATTTGGACCCGATGGGCTGAATGTCCACCTTCCACACTGTAGGGATTCTATGAAGTCTTCAATCTAGCAGCAGATAGAACCCCAGCCATCCGCTCCGGCAGCTAACTTATCAAAAAAAAACTGACAACAAACCCAAAGTCTGCCTCCAAAACCAGGAGCTCTGTGAGCCTGACCTTGCCTACCTTTGTGATTCTTTTGTCTTACCGTAAAACAAAAATCACTGATGGAAAAACACAAAGCAAGTTACAAACTGCCTGCTTGGAGGAGACACCTCGGCAGCACCTTAACAATACTCCTCTGCAAGAGAAATAAAGGCACAGGATGTATCTATACAATGGTTCAAGAAGGCAGCTCATCAACAATTTGTCAAGTGCACCGAGGATGGGCCATAAATGCTGGCCCAGTCAGTGACACCCATATCACTTGAATGAATTTTCGCAAGAAGCGAAGTCCACCGTCTACAGTCAGGAGTGTGATGGACTACTCTCGACTTGCAGACCCTATGATACTCACGAAGTTTCACACCATCCTGGACAATGCAGCCTGACTGACTGCCAGTCTATGCGCCAACCTAAACATGCAACTTCTTCAAAATGGATTCAAGCAGCAGCACTGTACACTATTAACAAGATGGACTGCAGTGACCCACCAATGCACCTTCCGAACATTTGAACTCAATCAGCTGGGAGGATAAGGGCACCAGATATGTGGACACACTGTCATCCACAAATTCCCCTCCAGCTGACGCACCATCCTGACTTGGGACTCGACCACAATTCCTTTGTTGCCACTGAGTCAACATCCTGGGCGGCACGGTGGCACAGTGGTTAGCACTGCTGCCTCACAGCGCCAGAGACCCGGGTTCAATTCCCGCCTCAGGCGACTGACTGTGTGGAGTTTGCACGTTCTCCCCGTGTCTGCATGGGTTTCCTCTGGGTGCTCCGGTTTCCTCCCACACTCCAAAGATGTGCAGGTCAGGTGAATTGGCCATGCTAAATTGCCCGTAGTGTTAGGTAAGGGGTAGATGTAGATGTAGGGGTATGGGTGGGTTACGCTTCGGCGGGGCGGTGTGGACTTGTTGGGCCGAAGGGCCTGTTTCCACACTGTAAGTAATCTAATCTAATCTAATCCTGGAATGCCCCTCCTAAAACCAGAATGTGTCTCCCAACACTGCAGCCATTCAAAAAGGCAGGTCAACGTCATCTTCTGCAGAGAGAACAGAGATAACAGCTGGCGACATCTTCATCTTACAAAGTAAAAACGGAGAAGACTCACATAGAGAGTTGCTGACCAAGGGCTGGAAGGTGGAATCAGGCTGGAGAGGTACTTGTTGTATATAAGGCCACAAGACATAGGAGCAGAAATGAGGCCATTCAGCCCATTGAGTCTGCTCCGCCATTCAATCATGGCTGATAAGGTTCTCAAGGAGAGGAAAGTGAGGACTGCAGGTGCTGGAGATCAGGGTTGAGAATGTGGTGCTGGAAAAGCACAGCAGGTCAGGCAGCATCCGAGGAGCAGGAGAATCAACATCCCAGGCATCAACCCTTCATCAGGAATGATGCTGCCTGACCTGCTGTGCTTTTCCAGAACCACACTCTCCACTCTGCTAAGTTTCCCAACCCCATTCTCCCCGTAACCTTTGATACTCAAGAACCTATCTATCTCAGTCTAAAATATCCTCAATGACCTGGCCTCCACAGCTTTCTGTGGCAATGAATTTCAATGATTCACATTGTACGCATGATGGGATGCATGTTTTCTTCACCGCTGTGCCTCATTACGAAACAGGACCTGCTAATATTTTGCCTTGCTCAAAACTCAAAGCCATTACAGTTTTAGAAAAAAAAAGATGATTAAACTTGTCACTAAATGGCTTAAATCCAAAAAGCAAGCTGAAGGAAAAATGGAGCAAATATTTGCTGAAATGACTATTTTGATGTTCCTGAAATAACAGCACAGCTTGCACATATATTGTTGTCAAACTGTGAATGGGGGATGCATTGAAAAAATGCTCTGCTGCCTGCGGTTTATAGAACAGAGCACCCATACTGTGTGGAAGCAGGCCATTCGGCCCATTGCGTCCACACCGATCCTCCGAAGAACATTCCACCTAGACCCACCCTCCAACCTTATCCCAAAAACCCTGCATTTCCCATAGTCAATCCATCTGGCCTACACATCCCTGGACACTGTTTGGCAATTTAGCACGGCCAATCCATCAAACCTGCACATCTTTGATTGGTGATGTTTCTGCTGGATGTCAGGCTGACTTTAGTTGAATGGAACCATCCCCCTCTGATTGCTCAAAGTTTTGTCTGTTTAAAGCCAACTCCAGTGACATGAGATCATCATCAAGGCTGGGGATTAAGTGAAGGAATTCTCCCTCATCACAAGAGATGATCTTTCAAGTGAGGCATGACACCTTTATGTGGGAGAGAGACTGGACTCAAAACTCATCCTTCAGGAGGAGAAGAACTTTCTCTCTGTCAGCAGGTTGGGCATCTGTGCAGTTCTCTTCCCCCAGACACAATGGAAGCTGGGTTGTTGAACGTATTCAATGCCAAGTCCAATATATTGTTGACTGTCTGGTGAATCCAGGATTATGGAAGGGATAATGCAGGATGTTTTACTTGATGAACATGGATATCCTGGAATTCAAGAATCTAAGAGACATTTATTATAACTGACTGAAATGCATGAACCTGACATTCCTGAGACACATTAGTGCCTGGACTAATATTGACCTCGCAGTTTACAACACAGCAGTATAGTTCCAGTAGAGAGCCATCCTTCAGATGGTCAGGGGCAACATGGAGCCCAAAACATTCACACTCCCAGGTCAAGTGTTACAATAGTGATATTGTCATGGTAATGAACTTACAAGTAGACTGATATCCTGATAGCGAAACCTAACAGAACATTGCGGAGTAAATAAATGAAGAGGCTGACTTTCGTCACTCAGTAGAGGTAAACCTTCTTGATCAAGAATGGACCGGAATTTACCCGAATAGATATCCAAAGATAAGTCGCAAAGCAAACCTGAAAACGAACATGCTGGGGATCACAGTACGTCAGGCGGCATCCATGGAGAGAGAACAAGCTTATGTTTCGTCAAAGCAGACGTGAAGTGTGGAGGGGGGCAGAATTTAGGTTACAGTTGGGTGGGCAGGGTGCACCCAACATCTGATAGTACAGATTAAGTGATCTGAATGCGGGAATGGCTGAACAATGGTGTGTCTAACTGCAAGACTGGAAAGAGCGTATTGGAGTGGGGGGAGGAGAGAGAGGACATGGTGATAGAAAATATGAAAAGTGAAGCTAAAATAAAGGGAACAAATAAGAATGAGCTCACAATCCGAAGGTGTTGAACTCAATATCGAGTCCAGAAGGTTGTTAAGTTCCTTGCCAGAAGATGGAATGGGCTGTTCATCCAGTTTGCGCTGTGATTCGCTGGAACACTGCAGCATACTGAGGACAGACAAGTGGGCAGACACAGAATGCTGCTTTAAAATGACCGGCTCCGGGAAGGTTGGGGTCAAGCTTGTGTTTAAGACTGTAGGTGTTCTGCAGAGTGGGTGCCTAGTCTGCGTTTGGTTTCTCCGGTGGGCGGCACGGTGGCACAGTGGTTAGCACTGCTGCCTCACAGCACCAGAGACCCGCGTTCAATTCCCGCCTCAGGCGACTGACTGTGTGGAGTTTGCACGTTCTCCCCGTGTCTGCGTGGGTTTCTTCTGGGTGCCCCGGTTTCCTCCCACAGTCCAAAGATGTGGGGGTCAGGTGAATTGGCCATGCGAAATTGCCCGTAGTGTTAGGTAAGGGGTAAATGTGGGGGTATGGGTGGCTTGCGCTTCGGCGGGTCGGTGTGGACTTGTTGGTCCAAAGAGCCTGTTTCCACACTGTAAGTAATCTAATCTAATCTAAAACAAAAACAATCCTGTTGGGGCTTGGCATGTGTGTTGCCTAGTGGTGCCTGCACATAATATCAATGATGCTGCAGGTAATGCAAATACAAAACCACCGTGGTGTACAGAGCATCTGCAAGAGGTGGACGACAGTAATAACAACGCTGACTAAAAATTCTCCTTGTTTACCACTGTCTGTAAAACAGTACAGGTTACTCAACATTCTCACCACCTTTTTCTAAATAAAAGTAACACTCAAGTTGCTTTTTCTTAAAAAATCATTAAACAGCTTCAGATCCTCCAAGGCTCATTTTCAACTGCAAGATTACAAGCTCTGCAATCCAAGACACCGGGTTAATTAGATCAAGCCTCACCACTCATTTGGGCAAGAGATGTCTATAAAATATTTATGATCATTGTCAACAATTCTCCCTGTGAAAACATGGAGCATTGCAACACACATGCCTCTGGAGATGAGCAGGGGCATCAGGAATTCCCGAAGTACTTGAGTGTGACCAAGATTTTGTCTTTCCGGCATCACCTTGAATCTGACAGCAATGATAGCTTGATATGTGTGTCTCGTTGCTCAGGCCAGCATTTACTGTTCATCCCTTTAACTCAATGACATGTGTTGCACTATGACTGGAGCTATCCAGTGATTGGGTGGGATAGAATGTGATCGCCAATTTTCCTTGCTACTTTATTATGGACCAGACCAGACCAGACCCCCTCAAAATATCTCAAGGAGGTAACCTGGAACCTAATCTTTTCTTATTTTTAAGGTAAATGTGAGGTGCTGTGTTGCACATGCAATTCAATAGTTCAAACAACACATTAAGCAAAACACTATTCAAACACGGTAGTTAACACACAACAAAAGAAAGAGCAGCTGAGAATAATTTAACCCAGTTGGAAAACTTAGAAGAATAATAGATTATTTCATAACTAAATAGTACCTGCTCCAATATAGCAACATCCCATAAACGCACACTTGACAAAAGGCAAATCTACAAAATAGGTTGTCTCTAGCAACCCTGATGGAAAAATATCCAGAGGAATCTCAGACAGTGTGTGTAAGGCCATAAGACCCGAAAACACATGAGCAGAAATTAGGCCATTCAGCGCACCAAGACTGCTCCTCCATTCAATCATGGCTGATCAGTTTCTCAACCTCATTCTCCCACTTTCTCCTCGTAACTCTTGATCCCCTTGATACTCAAAAACCTCCAACTCAGCCTTAAGTATACTCAATGACCTGCCCTCCACGGCCTTCTGTGGTAATGAATTCCACAGATTCACCACTCCCTGGCTGAAGAAGTTTCTCCTTATCTCGGTTCTAAAAGGTCTTCCCTTTACTCTAAGGCTGTGCCCTCGGGTCCTAGTCTCTCCTATCAATGGAAATATCTTCCCAACATCTACTCTGTCCAGCCTATTCAGTATTCCGTATGTTTCAATTAGATCCCCCCTCATCCTTCTAAATGCCATCGAATATGGACTCAGAGTCCTCAAACGTTCCTCATATGTTAAGCTTTTCATCCCTGGCACCATTTTTGTGAATCTCCTCTGAACATACTCCAGGACCAATACATCCTTCCCGAGATATGGCACCTAAAACTGTTCACAGTACGCCAAATTGTGACCTGACCAGGGCCTTGTAGAGCCTCAGAAGTACATCCCTGCTTTTCTATTCAAGTCCTTTCAAAATAAATGCCATCATTGCATTTGCCTTCCCAACTACTGACTCAACCTACAAGTTTACTTTGAGAGAATCTTGGACTAGAAATCCCAAGTTTCTTTGCATTTCAGACTTCTGAATTTTCTCCCAACTTAGAAAAAGTCTATGCCTCTATTCTTCCTACCTAAGTGCATGACCTCACACTTTCCCACGTTGTACTCCATCTGCCACTTCTTTGCCCACTCTCTTAACCTGTCCAAATCCTTCTGCAGCCTCCCTGCCTCCTCAATGTTACCTGTCCCTCTACCTATCTTTATATCATTTGCAAACTTAGCCAGAATGCCCTCAGTTCCTTCATCTAGATCTTTAATGTATAAAGTGAAAAGTTGTGGCCCCAATGCTGAGCCTTGTGGAACACCACTCATCACCAGCTTCCATCCTGAGAGGGACCCTTCTATCCTCATTCTCTGCTTTCTGCCAGATAGCCAAGCTTCTTTCCATGCTAGCACCTTGCCTGTGACACCATGAGCCCTAATCTTACTCAGCAGCCTCCTGTGTGGTATCTTGTCAACGGCCTTCTTGAAGTCCAGGTTGATAATATCCATTGGCTCTCCTTGGTCTAACCTGCTCATTACCTCCTTAAAGAATTCTAACACATTTGTCAGGCATGACCTCCCATTGCTGAAACCATGCTGACTTTGCCCTATTTTACCAGACACTTTTAAGTAGTCAGAAATCTCATCCTTCACAATGGATTCCTTGATCTTACCCACAACCACGTCAAGCTAATTGGTCTATAATTTTCCATCTTTTATCTTACTCCCTTGTTAAACAATCTTAATTATTTTCCAGTCCTCTGGGCCTCTCCCTGATTCTAGAGATTCCTGAAAGATCACCACTCATGCCTGCACTGTCTCTTCAGCTATCTCACTTCAAACTCTGGGGTGTAGTCCATCTGGTCCACGTGATTTTTCCACCTTCAGGCTTCCATCAGCCTGGAGAAATTCAACACCTTCCAACCCTGCTGAGACCCCCCCCAGCAACAACTGCTGCTGAAAAAAACTAAAAATCCTGGTTTAGTTAGAGCTTGATGCCACTCACTCAGGCTGCTTCTATTATTCCAACTTTGAATGAAAAGAAACCAAGGCTCACAAGCTGTATACGCAAGAGGTTCTGCTAGATTGCACTGCATCGCTGCCTTAAAACCTCTCTTCTAACAATACCAAGACAAAAATAACCTCTTAAAACCACAGCATCGCCACAGTATATATTGTAAGCAACCTGTTATTACAACATCTGGAGCAAGTGGGGCTGACACCCAGACCTCCTGACCCATAGGTAGGGACAGTACTACTGCATCCAAGTGCCCTCTGATTCTAAGTTCTATTTTGGTTAATAATGAAAGAGGAACCACAAACCTGTCCTCACAAGTGGCACTTGACTCAACAGCAATATGTAATTTGTTGCACAATCGCAATAGGTCCAAATTACATTTGCTTGTTAGACCTAATGACCAAGAATATGAGGATCCAGCTCTTGTGGTGCAGTGGTAGTGTCCCTGCCACTGAGCCAGGAGGCCCGGGCTCAAGTTGCATCTGCTCTGCCTAACACACTCAACCAGCTTGATTAGAAAATTTGGAGATGTAGAGATAGTGAACATTATGAGGACGCATGTGGTGGTGTCACTGGACAAGGAATCCAGAAACCTGATCCCAGGCTAATCTTCTAAGGGGTCGTATGGTGCAGTGATAGTGTCCCTATGTCTAAGCCAGGAAGCCCAGGTTCAAATCCCACTGGCTACAGAGATACTTGACTCTATGATGATATAGAGTACTTAGGTAATCTCCACCATTCACCCGTTCAGATGCAACAGCTATTCTACATCTCGCTGGAGGCATTTTCAGGAACAATCTGATCATTGCGGATTTAGAGTCACCAGTCAGCTCGTCCAGGTAAGGAGCAACATATTTCCTTCAGAGGAATACATTCATGAACCCAATGGGTTCTCTTAACAAACAATGACCAAGAGCATTGATACCAATACTGAGGCAGACTTTATGTTCCAGATTTAAAAGTTGAATAAGCTTACTTGGCTCAATGGCTGGTTTGCAAGGGCGAGTGACAGCAACAGTGTGGGTTCAGTTCCCTTACCTGCTGAGGTTACCTGTGAAGGACTCTCTTTGCAAACTCTTCCCTCCCCTGATGTGTGGTGAACCTCAGGTTGGACTACCACCTGTTCTCTCTCTTCCAGGCAGCTCTGTGACTATGGAAAAAGCCACAGTAGGTCAGGTAGCATCTGAGGAGCAGGAGAGTCGATGTTTCGGTCAGGACCCTTCAACTGAGCTTGTTCAATATTTAAATCTCCAAGATAAAGTCTACCTCAGTGTTGGTGACAATGCTGATGATTATCATTTGTTGACAGAACCCACAAATGTATTCCTGATGAAGGGCCCTGCCCGAAATATTGATTCTCCTGCTCTTTGGATGCTGCCTGACTTGCTGTGCTTTTTCCAGCACCACACTTTATTGACTCTGACTCTCCAGCATCTGCAGTTCCCCACTACCTCCGAGACCTGGGATTATGGTTACAACAGCACAGTTCCAATCACTCTTTGTACACAACATCCCCCTGTGTTATAGGTTCATGCTGCTTCACAAGGGTACAAACATTTAATTTTGCCCTGGATGTTGCAGTCTCTTCCTTAATCAGTGTCTGTCCTAGCTTGTCTGCGCCCAAGCCATTTTTAGAATGCTTTCATTAACCTTGTCTCCTAGTTCACACAGATGCTAAGGAACACTATATTTCTGTCCGCACAAGGCATAGTCTTTGCATAGCTGAAAAACTGCCTTGCACTTCTTGCTTGGAAACAACACATAAACTTTAGAGTGTAAAAATCTAAATGTTTTCTCATAGTAAGACAGAGCCTGAATGCAGATGTCAGCACTCTGCCAGCATTGGCACTTAGTGCAGCGAAATCCTGATTACATATAAAAGGTTCCAATTCAGAACTCATCAGTTAAATCTGAAGGTTAATTCACTACAAAACACAGCTGATTGTTTAATATTTTACAAAGGTTAGGTTGCACCTTTGGCCAACAAGCCAATATCCTGTGTAATGATTTTGGTGGTGATCAGTCGAGTGCGCTGACCTGAAGACGAGGGGTGACAGAAGTGACCTGTCAAAACTCAGCTCCTGGCATTCATTCATTAACACGGATGTCGAATTGAAATTTGAAACACATGGGCAAAACCCCTGCAGTGAATATCCAGGAACTGTGCTAACGTTATGCGATGCTGCAGCAACATGCACCGCCAGGTTCAATCATGCAAACCACTCATCAGCATTAAGATGGTTTTCAAAACATTGGACAGGAGTGGGCTGGAGTTTCCAAAGAACTTTCTTTCTCTCACCATGGGCTTGGCAACTCCCGAACACCTCTCGACAGTCTCCTTGGTTGAGCTCGAACTGTGGGGATATCAGGGTGATCTGGGCAAAGTGCTTAAACAGCAAGGGGGTGGGGGCAGAGTCATGCTCAGCACAGAGTCAGAAACTACGTCAACTGGGATGTTATCACCCACAATGTGAAGGGCAGGAGGTTTAGAGGGGATTTGAGGAAATAGAAATGGTGGTGGAGGTCTACAGTCCTTTGCCTGGGAGGGTATTTGAGGGGGGAAACTCACACCTTAATAGTCTGTCGGGATGAGCACTTCAAGTGCCCTACCATTCAAAGCTCAGGACCTCATGCAGCCAAGTTGGATATATGGAGGTAGAGGCATTTCTTGGCAGTACAGACTTGATGACCTGAATGGCCTCTTCTGTCCTGTACAATTCCATGAAATCGGGTTCATCTCATCACACAATCAATTGGCAAGGAAACCAAACTGAAGGAGGTGGAGTGAAAAGGCTTAATTATACCTTGACTCAAAGAACAGTGACTGAGCACGCGCAAGAGGAACAAAGTTCTATGACGTCAGATGACGAACAACTGCTGAAGCGAGTGTCAGTGGGACATCAGCATGCTGTCTGTTTTTATTATTCCTTAAAAACAGCTACTTTTGAGAAAGTCCATTAATGCTGACTCACAAGAGTGTGGATCTCACCCAGCCAGCTACAACAGTTTCATACGAACACCAGAAACAGGAGAAAGACATTGGAGCCTCCAAGCCTGCTCCACCATTAGAGAAGGTCTCAGCTGATCTTCTCCCTCAGTTCCAATTGACTGCTTGATCCTCACATCCCCTGACACACTTGGAGTCCAAAGCCCCGTTGGTTTCAATCCTCAGTTAAGTCAATGGTTGTCCAACTACAGCCATCCGAGTGTCAATATGCTCCAAGATTCACAACCTACTGAATGAACCAGTTTCCTGTCTCAGATCAATATGGCCAAAAGCTCATATCTGAAGGCAGCAATCCCTGATTCTGGAATCTGCAGACAAGGGAAGACAGCCTCACCATGTGAAGAGAAATCCAACCAGTGAAGAAACTAGCATTGAGACAACACCTTCCACAATCTCAGTGTCAAAATGCTCTACAACCAATCAATGCACTTCTGTCATGGTTTTGGAGGCGGGAGGGAGGGGGTCCTTGGCAGCACGGTGGCTCAGTGTTTAGCAATGCTGCCTCACAGCACCAGTGACCCCAGGTTCAATTCCAGCCTCGGACAATTGACTGTGGGAATTTGCACATTCTCCCTGTGTCTGCACGGGTTTCCCCGGGAGCTCCAGTTTCCTCTCATAATGCAAAGATGTGCAGGTTGGGTTTAGTAGCCATGGGAAATGTGGGGTTACAGGGATGAGATGGGTTTGGGTGGAATACTCTTCGGAGGTTTGGCGTGCACTCGATGGGCTGAATGGCCTGGTCCGACACTGCAGGGATCCTATGTTACCCTCAATACAAAACAGAACATTGCAGCCAACCTCTGCACAGTTGGTTCCCACAGACAGCAATGAGATGACTAGATATCCTGTTTGAGATTGTATTGGTGGGATAAATACTGACCAAGATATCAGGAGACAACCCTTTGATCTCCCAAAGCGTGGCATGGCTTAGGATCATTCAAGTTTACATGCAAGGAGAGTTGGGTCCTCATTTTGAGATCTCTAATGTGAAGCAAAAACTATTCTTGAACTCTTTCTGGCAACAGCAAGCACATTTTCAACGAATTTCCATTGTTCTCCACCCATACCACTCCACTGTTACTTACTTCAGTGCTGGAGTGCTTGGTAATTATTATCATTCACAGCAGATGACAGGTTGTACTATCCACAGTGAGGCCAAAGATACACTACACAGACACCATATTTCAGGATTTAGATTTTAAAATAAATGTGAATGATATGGGTGAGTTTTGTGAACAAGTCACGATCAAAGTGCATTGACTGGAACAAAACATATGATTGCAGTGAAGTGCCTTGTCAATGTTAATTGATGGAATGTTATTGCTACAGATTTGACAATAAACCAGAAGGCTGCAGAGTCATACAGCACAGAAACAGACCCTTCGGTCCAACCAGCCCATGCTGAACATATTCCCAAACTAACCTAGTCCCACCTGCCTGCTCCTGGCCCAGATCCCTCCAAACTTTTCGTATTCATGTATCTTTCCAAATGTATCTTAAATTGTGACTGTAATTGTTGTAACCGTTCCCGCATCCACCACTTTCTCAGGAAGTTCATTCCACACGCGAACTACTCTCTGTGCCTCTGACATCTTTTTAAAATCTCTCTCCTCTCATCTTAAAAATGTGCCTAGTCTTGAAATCCCCCATCCTAAGGAAAAGACAACTGCCATTAACTCTGTCTAGACCTCTCATTATTTTATAAACTTCTATCAGATAGCCTCTGAATCTCCTACCCTCCAGTGAAAAGATTCTCAGCCTATTCAGCCTTTCTTTATAATGCAAACCTCCCACACCTGGCAACATCCAGGGGTGAATCTCTTCAGCACCCTCTGCAGCTGAATAATACCCTTCCTGTGGCAGGGCAACCAGAACTGGATGCAGTATTCAGTGGCTAGCACTGCTTCCTCACAGTGCCAGGGACCCGAGTTCGATTCCAGCCTCCGGCAACAGTCTGTGTGGAGTTTGCACATACACCCCACGTCTGCATGAGTTTCCTCTGGGTGCTCTGGTTTCCTGCCACAATCCAAAGCTGTGCAGGTCGGGTGGGTTGGCCATGCTAAATTGTCCTTAGTGTTGGGTGTATTAGTCGGGGTAAGTATGGGGCGGGGGATGGGTCTAGGTAGGTTGCTTGTCAGAGGGTCGGTGTGGACTTGTTGGGCCGAATGGCTTGTTTCCATACTGTGTGGAATGTAATCAGCTGAAGAGGCCTCTGCACTGCCCTGTGCAACATCAACGTGACTTCCCAACTCCTATAGTTCTGACTTCAGAAGAGAAGATTCAATGTCTTAATTGATATAAATTAGGTGTTGAGTCCTCCTAGGGAAGGCAGCTTCAACTAGGAGGAGGTTAAACCAGTCTCTCTATTTTGTCTTGTGGAGCTTCTCAGGTTAAAGAACCTCAGCAGAAATCTTCTTTCTCATTATCAGATGCCAATAGATTGTGAAAGTTTCCTGCCAGCAGATACAGGAAGGATTCTAAAATTGCCTCAGTCAAAGGAGAAGAATCTTTGAGGAGTCAATTGGATGAAAGCTTCAGGAGTTGAAATTGAAAAGGAGTTTCCCTGGATTTGAGTAACAATAAAAAGGGTAATATTGAAGAACAGGTTAAAAATTGGTTTTGCTGACTGTGTTCAGATCTTTACCATCACCTTATACATCCATAGATTTGTAGCTTTTTTTTCCAATTTGTGTGATCCAATGATGATCCAAATAGGAACATATACAGCCTCATCTGAGTTGATGTCAGTGCCACTGTATTGACCAACTGCAAAAGTTAAACATATCATCTACAGAGACAGGTTTCATGCTGGGATCTGACTTGCCCAGTATTTTCATCTGTTGCGAAGCGAACAATAATAATTGCAGTTAGTTTAGTGCCTTTAAAGCAATGCAATATTTCACAGTTACTTCACAGTAACATTATGAAACAATGAGGCTTTTTCGAAGACACTGGGTGAGTCGACCGAAAGAAGGAAGACAGATTTCAGGAAAATGGCAAGAGATCTAGAATGGGTTTAAGGAAGAGTTTATTCACTCAGGGCTGTGGGTGCCTTGATTGCATCATCTGAAAGGGTGGTAGAGACAGGAATCATCGTAATATTTGATAAATATGAAGGTGATCACCTGAAGCTGACAGAGCAATTGGGCTAAATGCTGGAAAATGTGATGAGTAGGATCGATGCTTGATGACCAGCGTGGGTATGATGGACCAAAGGAACTTTTTTCCATTCCGTAAAACTCAATGGCTCTCCAACTCTGAGTAAATGTGGGCTTTCTGGTCCTTCAAAACTGCCGTATCATTCAACAGAGTCACAGCTATCTCTAACTTCAAATTCCCACTTGATCTTGGAGGGAATCTCACACAGTCCAAAAGCCTATTGATCCAGTGTTGGGACAGACTCAACAAATGAACATTCAAAACTCTCTGGGAGACAATTTGAGCTATAGGGAGAGGCTAAGTAGGCTGGGGCTGTTTTCCCTGGAGAATTGGAGGCTGAGGGGTGACCTCATAAAGGTTTATAAAATCATGAGGGACATGGATAGGATAAATAGACAAAGTCTTTTCCCTGGGGTGGGGATGTCCAGAACTAGAGGACTTAAGTTGAAGGTGAGAGGGGGGAAATTTAAAAGGGACCAAAGGGCCAACTTTTTCACGCAGGTGGTGGTGCATGTATCAAATGAGCTGTCAGAGGAAGTGGTGGAGGCTGGTACAATTCCAATATTTAAAAGGCATCTGTATGGGAATATAAATGAAAAAAGTTTAGAGAGATATGTGCCAAATGTTGGCAAATGAGACTAGATTATGTTAGAATATCTGGTCGGCATGGACGAGTTGGACGGAAGGGTCTGTTTCCACATTGTACACCTCTGCGACTCCATGACAATTCCCAAGAATCATCATCCACTGTGCGAACAAATGTCTCCTCATCTCAACCTGAAGTGGCAAGTGTTTGATGTCAGGGCTCTGGAATCTCTGGCCACGGGAAATATGACCTCACCCTGACAAGCCCTCTTTCAATCTTGCACATTTCACTGATACTATGACCTGTTTAAAGATTCTAATCAGGCTGCTCAAACAGAACTTACAAAATTGAGACTTTGTTTGCGGAAAGAGTTTATGAACAACACCAGCTCAACCATTGTCTCCATTGTCCCAGATCTTAGCCCCTTTAAATATATAGACATGAGTCAACATTCCCAACCATAAACTGCAAACACAGATTCTGAAGATGCCACAACTGTATAAGTGTCGAGATTTTGGAAGTTTGTGGGGCTGAAGGAGTTTGCAGAGGGAGGAATTGGGTGACAACATAGAATAATTTGAAAAGAATTATGATCATTTTAAAATCAAGAAAGCATAACAATGCCTCTACTTCCTCAGGAGGCTAAGGAAATTCAGCCTGTCCTCAAAGACTCTGATCAATCTTTATGAATACATCAGAGATGCACTCTATCCCCTGATGCATCCCAGCTTGGTACGCTGTACCCAAGACTGAGAGAAACTACAGGGAGTTGTGAACACAGCCTATTCCAACATGCAAGCCAACCTTCCATCTATAATTCTCACTGCCTCGGTAAGGCGGCCAACTGAGTCGAAGACCCCTTCGACCCTGGTTATAAACTCTTCCAATCTCTTCTGTCTGGAAGACATAAAAGCTTAAACACATGTACCAACAGATTCTTCACCGCTGTTATTAGACTTCTGAATGGATCTCTCAAATTTTAAATTTAATGTTGACCTTGCGTTTCGTGCACCTTCTCTGCAGCCGTAAAAGTGTATTCCTTACTCTGTTCTCTTAACCTTACGCACTTCTGCATGGTATGATCTGCCTGTACTATGTGCAAAGAAAACTTTTCACTCTACCTAGATACATGTGACAACAATAAATCAACACGTTGTTTGGTCAGGAACTGATATACATCAGTGAGCACCAGCTCAACAGAGACACGGGCCTTGATGTGAATGAACACAAGCACCAGAGTCTTGGATCATCTTCAGAAGGAGAAAGTGAGGACTGCAGATGCTGGAGTACCAGAGTTGAAAAGTGTGGTGCTGGAAAAACACAGCAGGCCAGGCAGCATCCGAGGAGCAGGAGAATTGACGTTTCAGGCATAAACCCTTCTTCCTGCTGTGTTTTTCCAGCACCACATTTTTCAACTCATCGTCAGAAGGCCCATGACATGACGAAGACACTGTTTTCCTGTATGGGTGACTGGCACATAATTCCATGCACTTCCCGCTTGTATTCTGTCAGGAAGGTTTACTATTCCCCTGAAGACATGCAAAGATTCCACAGTAAATTTGCAGTTCCGGTTTCGTTATGTGCTTGTTTCGCTCGTTCTCAGGCACTTAGAAAAGGATAAGACAATGCCTGTAAAAGGTGCAGGACTTCCTCTGCTTCATAGTGAAGAGTCTGCTTCAGTCCTCAGCTCACTGCTGTTGCGGGGACTCGAAACCAAAACCACAGGACACCAGCAGAGAGAGATACCAACTAACCCCAGTGGACAGTACGAGTCAACTTTACACAAGCAATTGCAATTGGCTGTAAAAGAACATTGGCCTCTTTGCCATCATCTGAATAGTTTCTGCTGGATCACTTCCAGTAATCAATAAAGTTGGGACAAAAAGGAAACCCTGCACCAATTGTCTCTAATGTTTACTCAAGGGAGGACGGGACTTCATTCGACGCAAAGGCTGCTTCATTCATGTGTGATTATTCTAGTATGAACTACCCTCCTCAAACCTCTGCTGTTCCTCCTCACCACTCTGAAATAGATTACACATCTCTCTATGTTTTAATCCAAATTTTAGTTGTCAGCAGCTGTCTCTTAAGCCATTAAGTCTTATTCCTCTGCACCCAAGACGGGCTCTCATTTAAATTAGCTCCCAAAATCTGTAGCAGAAAATGTACTCAACAGTGTAAAAACAGCAGGAGCTCCAATCCAAACTGACAGATCAAAATAAGAATCACTTAACCTCTTCATCCTGACCTTCCATGAAACTAGCTCAAACAATGCTGGCAGCATTTCAATTGCCTACTCACCAGTTATTGATCCAAATCCCCTTTACAGTCTTCAATTATTCCTGATTCAACAATCTTCCTTGATGTTTGCTCTTCTTTTCCATTCTTCTTTGGACTGTGTCTATTTTTTTTTCCTCTTAATTTCTATCCGCACTGAAGGCTCATGCACTTATGCCCCACATCCCTTAGTTGAAAACTCCCAAGTTGCTCTCACCTCATCTGACCCATCCCAATTGACCAATCCCACAACATAAGTCTCTCCTCATTCTTCCGCTATCCAGTCAAGGGAAAAGGTTGCTTAGATCTTCCTCTGTCACTGAGCTCCTCGGATATGGAACCACTTTCACCTTTCACTCAGATCTCTTGCAATTTTGTTACCTGTCTTCTTTGACCAGACACCAGTGTCACTGGGAAGGTCGATTTCATTACTTTATCCATCATGGACAAGGGACCTATGGGATGGTAACTGGCCGGGTTGGATATGTCCTGCCTTTTGTGCACAAGATGCATCTTCCACATTGTCAGGTGGATGTCGGTGCTGTGGCTTTGCTGGAAAAGCTTGGTAAGGGATGCAGCAAGCTCTGAGGTCTAAGCTTTCAAGTCACATTACTAGATTTGGGTCACAGCCCATAGCCTGTGCAGGATTCAGTGTCTTTAACTGCTTCTTGATATCATGGGAAATGGCTGAAGACTGGCATCTGTGATACTGTGGACCTCTGGAAGAGGGAGAGATGGATATTGCACTCGTCAGCTCTGGCTGAAGATTGCTGCGAATGCTTCACCCTTTGCTTATGCACTCATGAGCTGGGCTCCCCTGTTATTGCAGATGGGAATATTTGTGGACCCCCCCTACACCAACCCAGTAAATTGCTTAGTTGAGCACCACTATTCACAGCTGGATGTAGAAAGCTGCAAAGCTTAGACCTGGTTCACTGGTTGTGGGATCACTTCAATTTTTCTATCACTTCCTGTTTGTACCTCAGGCAGCAGTAAAGAGCCTGGAGTCACAGGGGAATATGATGGCCTTGAGGTATATTTCACTGGACTGTTAATTCAGAGACTAAGTAAGAACTGCAGATGCTGGAGAGTCAGAGTCGAAAAGTGCGGCGCTGGAAAAGCACAGCAGGTCTGGCAGCACCCTGCTCCTCGGATATTGCCTGACCTGCTGTGCTTTTCCAGCATCACACTCTTCGACTGCGAACCTAAAGAGCCAGGTCATGAACTGTGGCCCTGAGTTCAAATCCCATCAAGGCAGATGGCAGAATTTGATTTCAATAAAAGTCTGGAATGAAGAGGCTAATGATGACCAAGAATCCATTGTTGATTGTCTAGTTCACTAAAGTCTTTTCAGGGCAGAAACTGCCATCTTTACCCAGTCTGGCCTACATGTGACTCCATACCCATATCAACGTGGTTGGCTCCTCACTGCCCTGTGGGCAACTAGGGATGGGTAACAAGTGCTGACACAGCCACCAATGCCCACAACCCATGCATGAAAAAAAAAGTAGGCCAGACCACAAACAGAGAGCAGACTGCCCTCCTCAAAGAACACCATCGAACCTTTCACAGCAATCAGCGACAGTTTCATGGTCATTACTGAGACTTATTTATTCTCTACTGGGACATGGATATCGCTGGCTGGCCAGTATTTATTCTCCAAACCCAGGTGCTCTTGAACTGAATAGCTTGCCAAGCCATCTCAGAGGGCAGTTGACAGTAAACCGTATGCTGTGGATCTGGAGTCACAAGTCATCAAGAACAGATGAGGATGGTAGATTTCCTTCCACAAAGGGCATCAGTGAACCAAATGTTTTTTTTCCTGACAATTGGCAGCGGTTTCATGGTCATCATCAGATTCTTACTTGCAGGTTATTATTGGATTCAAATTCTACCATCTGCCACGGCAGGATTTGGATGCATGGCCCCAAACATTATCTGAGTCTCTGGATTGATATCTCACGACATTACCACTGGGTCACTGTCTACCCCTAGATTGCCAGTCCTGTGACATCATCACAATATCCACCAGCTGTCAAATTGCACACAGCAAGCTCCCACAAACAACAATGAGGTCACATGCTTTTGAATGTTATTCAGCAATAACTATTGACCAGGACCAAAAACAGATAGCAATTCACCAAATCTTTGGATTTACATGTCATGGAATCTTTTTCACTTACACAAAATGACTTTAGTTTATCCTTCCATCCAAATGATGCACCTCCAAAGGGGCAGGACTCCCTTAGAACTCACTTGTGTGTAAGTTTAGAATTTTGGACACAATGCTATGGCGTGGGAGTTGACCCTAAGTGAGCCACTGAAAGCACGCAAATCTCTTTTGCAAACTGGCTAAATGAGGTTGATAAACTTGAGTGAGAAGTCAAATCTGCACTGGGCTATTTTACTCAAAACCACAAATCCCAACCCTGGGCCTATTCCCATATGATCATGCTCTGAAACAGCTGCAGCTCCATCCACTGATTGCACCCCCCTTCCACGCATTCAAGTCCACACTGATTATTGCTGTCCCGTTAATTAAATTCACCCCATAATCGCAAATACTGTGGAGGTATTGATTTCAAACAGTACAACACATTCCAAGCTACAAAGTATGTACATGCAGTCCACAAACCCAAAGACTAACAGGTAGGCAGAGTCACAACATTGAAGGCACAACACATGTAAGTGCTTCAAAGGTGAACTCTCTGAGAAGCATAATTTTACACACAATAGGTTCTTTGTGCATTCTATACGTTCTCTGTTCTCTTGGGTAACGGCTGTCTCCACTGTACCTTTTGGGACCGACTATCTGGCTGTAAAACTATTGTTGAGCCTCTGGCTTGTTTTGAACTTGGGCAAACCTCCCTCACTCTCACTGATTCCGTAACCTCTTTACATACACCGTGATACACATCACGATGAAAGAAAGCTCTGAGGGGGAAGGCTTTTCTCAAGTTTCAATTACACGTTTCCTTTTCACTGCTCTGAGGACGGGGAGGGGCATTATCATTCACACAACCCTCCGAGACACTTTAATTTCCCACTGGGCCACAGTGGCGAAGAGCCCAGTCTCATTAGAATGGAAGTCGACACAGAGAGAAACCAGTCTCCCCTTCCTTGAGGCAAGGAACAGGTCCCAGAGGCGGGGTCAAATTCTCCAGAGGAACGTAAATCAATGTGTGAAGGATGAAAGGTGCACAGACAATTGAATGGCTGAAAATTCGTTTGCTTTTGTCTTGAGCTGCACCGACACTTTTTCAGAGATTGTTTGAGATACACTTTAAAATACCGCAGATAGAATTTTCAGGAATGCACTCTGTGTTGCCGTACCTCAGGATTGGAAATGCTGTATTCACACCCTTAGATTTGATCAAGAGGATTTCTGAGCTTTATCATGCAATATCAGTGGAAAAATGCTAAATGCTTATCATCAAGTTGCTTCACAGTGCTGTTTCTGCTGTCAGGCCAAGTATAAGAAATAGGCTGAGTCAAGAGTTAAGCTATTTTTGGTGATGGCTGATTTAAGAAAGGACACAGTCCAGGATTGCGTGGGAATGACCCACTGTTCTTTCGCTGGCAACCTGGATACTTTGTTTTGCATTTTTATTCGTCCTCAGGACATCAGCATCATTGGCAAGGCCAGCACTTGTTTCCCAGTTAACAGCGATAGACCATCCTGCAATGCCTGGTGCTGAGGGGGTGCCACCCTGCAACTGGGCAGAGGCACCAGTGGATTGCCCCCCGAGATTCCAAAGCACAGCAATCCTGAAGGGTAGCACCAGCAACACTGCCGCACCCATAGAATCCCTAAAATGTGGAAACTGACTATTCGGCCCAACAAGTCCACACTGACCCTTCGAAGAGTAACCCAACCAGACCCATTCCCCTTCCCTATTACTCTGCATTTACCCCTGACTAATGCACCTAACCTGCACATCCCTGAACACTATGGGGCAATTTAGCCTGGCCAATTCACCTAACCTGCACACCTTTGGACTGTGGGAGGAAACCCTGTGGCAGCCACGGGAGAACGGAACGTGCAAACTCCACACAGAGAGTGGCCCGAGGCTGGAATCGAACCCGGGTCCTTGGCGCTGTGAGGCAGCAGTGCTAACCATTGAGCCACTGGAACCCAGCCAGAATACTCCACAGGAGTGACAAGCTCGTTCACCGACTCCACTGACGACTTGCTGACCCATCAGAAGTCTCCCTCTGCCCTGTCTCTTCATACTCTGTGAGAACAACACAGGAGTCCACCATCAGCCAGTGAGCCCTACCTGGGAACCTAGTTTAGCCATCTGCCAATGGGGGCTACAGAGGAGGGGACCAACAAAGTCCGATATCTTTGATTCTTGTGGACTTGGGGTGGGGAGGGGCTGTGGGAAAACAAGTGGACACTTTGTCTTTCACGTCCATCACTTGAGAAGGAGGAACATGAACCGAGGGAGACAGAGTCAAAAACAGCTCAGCAAAGATGAGGCTGTTTCTGGAACATCTCAGGGCCATTGGGAACCAATCATTTGGTTTGCTGATCATTAAAAATATCCCAACTCTCCTCTCCACAAAGTATCGAGGCTTCCTTTCATTTCAAAGGTGAGGGTAAAAATAGAGTCTCCCACGCTTTCTTTTGCTGGTTATGCTAATACCTGAATAAATTACTTTGCCCTATGTTTGCCTGGCAAACTGAGTAATTCATATGTCCTTCAAACCCAGTGTTCAATTTTGTGCTTTTAGATTATTCTTTTCTATTTTGGCTGCTGAATCTCATAAATCCAATGTGCTTAATTTTGGTTTACCTTAGAGGGGAGGTTGGGGAGGGGCGGGGCAGGAGTGGAAGAGGGAGAAGTGGGGAAAGAGAGAAATTTCATATCCCCTAAGTAATGTACTGCCCTTTCAGACTCAGTCCCACCATCCAAAGGTTACAAGGAATCATTGAGAGATTAATGTGGGGTCTTATCTTAATTCCCACTGACTGTTGCATCAGGGTCTCCCAGGAACATGGTGCATAGACAATGGACTTTGATCCAGTTGGAAGGCACCAATTCTCAGGTCAGCCTCAATCTGCTGCAGTGCAAATGGCATTGGGAACATCTCCTCCCACTCTAATGTCTGAAGGCCCTCAAACTTACCCAACGTGTGGTTGGTGTGGGTAATGATGAAACTCCACCATGTCTCTGACCAATTTCAGCAGCTCCCAGCCTCAGCAGGACTGGGAGCGACCAGATGGCCTCCTTTCTGGCACACCCCTCCCTCTCCCTCAAGAGTCAGGGGTCCATTTACTGTCCTCAACTGGACAAGAGACCCAAGGGGGCGGTCTTTTAATTCTCCTCCTGCACCACTGTTGGCCTCTGGCTCACAGGAATCACACTTAGAGATAGTCAATCCATGTCATTCCCCACCCTGAACCTCGATTCACCACCCAACCTCAGACTCAGGAGCTGGGATCAATAATCCAGCTGCACTGATCTCACTCTACATGGCATCAGTCAGGAGTATGATGGAATACTCTTCACTGACATTGCCTCACAACTGGAAGACTACTGAAAGGTTCGACCCACACCAACACTTTGGTTTCTGCTTCCAGAAACTGGTACCATGCACTAAACCCATATTATTGGGACCACCCGCCTCCACATGCCTGGATGAGTTCAGCTCCAGCCAGGTAAAGCTCGACACCATTCAGGACAAAGCAACTCATTCATTTGGCACGGCATCCACCACTTTTAATGTTCACTCCCTCTACCTCCTACACACAGTGGCAACAGTGTGCACCATCGACAAAACACACAATAGTATTTTCCCTAGGGGTCTTTCGAGTGCAACCACTGACTCAGGAATGTCAACCCACCTTGAACGACAAGGGTAACAGATAAATGGGAACACCACCATCTGCAAGATCCCTCTCCTCGCCACATACCAGTCTGACTTGCAACAATATTGCCTTGCCTTAACTTTCTATGATTCAAAATCCTGGAACTCCAGAACTTGTGCATTCCAAGAATGCAGTTCCCCATCACTTTCTCAAGGACAAATGCTGTGGTTGCTTTGGAAAATATCTCTAAACATAGTGGCTTTTGAAACAGTTCAGAGAAGGTTTATTCAACTTGTTTCCTGGACGAAGGACTTATCCCAATGAGGAAAGGTTGAACAGATTTGATCCATATCCTTTGGAATGTGCAAAAGGGAGAGATGATCTTATTGAAACGTGCAAGATGTTGAGAGGACTAGATATGGTGGAGACCAGGAAAAACCTTCCTCTTGGGGTGGAAACTGAACAAGGGGGCTGAGTTTAAGAATTCAAGTCAGAGATGATGAGAATTGCTTTTTTTTTTGCCCCTGAGAGTTACTCCAGTACAAAGCCCTCTTCCCCAGAAGGTAGAGAAGGCTGAGTTTCCACATATATACAAGGGCAAGTCAGACAGTTTTTGACTTGATAGAAAACCAGGTCAAGGATTATGGTGTGCACGCTGCACAGTGCAGGTGACATAAAGACAGATCAGCCACAATCTTAGTGAATGATGGAGCAGTCCTGAAGGCCTGAATTATGAAGCTCTTCTCCAACATTCAGAATTAGTGTGTGGGGAACAGATACTGCTTGAGCCATCAATACAGGCATGGGAACCTTTTTTTTAGAAAGCTTGCAAGTGAACAGCAGTGGTTACAGAGCCATACAGCACATAAACAGACCCTTCGGCCCATGCAGTCCATACCGACCATAATCCCAAACGAAACTAGTCCCACCGACCTGCGCTTGGTCCATTTCCTCCCAAACATTTCTTATCCATGCACTTATTCAAATGTCTTTTAACTGTATCGGCATCCACCACTTCCTCTCTAAGTTCATTCCACACACCAAACACCATGTCAAAAAAATGCCCCTCGTGTCTTGTTTAAAGCTTTCTCCTCGCACCTTAAAAATATGCCTGCTGGTGTTGAAATCTCCCATCCTAGGAAAAAAGACACCTGCCATTCACTTTGTCTATACCCCTCATGATTTTATAAACCTTGATAAGGTCACACCCCAGCCACCTATGCTCCAGGGAAAATGTCCCAGCCTATCCAGCCTCTCCTTATAACCCAAACCCTCAGTTGTCTGACTCAATGGAGCTTCACAGCCAAATCTGTCATCCACACGTACAATTCTCACACTGGAGCCATGCTGCAGTCATCTATTCTACATGCAATTTCTTCAATCCCAGGGACACTGTGGCCGTGATGCCTGCACACAGTCACTCCCAATGGGAGAGTTCTGCACTTTGTGTGTTCTTATGAAACTTGAAATTCTCTGTAAACCTCTAGCCCTCCATAAATTATCACCTTAGCGACAGTGGAGCACACAGGTGGAGAACTTGATGAGGAACCAGAGTCTGAACAGAGCTTCGAAATCTCACCCAGAGAGCAGCCAGGGGAACAGATGGTCTGGGAGATGAAATAGGTTTTCAGCTCAGCATTAGGCTCAGGTTTGATCCTGAGGACAAAGGTCACTTAGCAAGACTGTGTAAATGTAGCTTAGATCAGCATTTCATCAGTTTCCACACTGATTTGGGAGTGTTTACAATGACAGTGCAAGGGAAACTTTACTTTCAGTTTGCAAGAGTAGATGGATCTTTACTCTGTATTCTAACCCCATGCTGCCCCTGTCCTGGCAGTTTGATGGGGACAGCGTAGAGAAAGCCTTACTCTGCATCTAATGCTGCACCATCCCTGTCCTCAGACGTTGGTGGGATAGTCTGGTGTGAGTTTCACTTTGTATTTAATCAATGCTCTATCTGCCCTGGGTGCACTTGACAACATATTATAGAGGGATAGATAGATAGACACAGATCTATCCTTGTGCTGTCCCTGCCCTGGGAGTGCTTGTTGGGTATGGGGTTGAGGTAGTTTTACTCTGTATCTAACCTTGTGTAATGGTCTGCCAAGACAGTGTTTAATGGGACAGCATGGAGGGGGAATTCACTCTTCATTCCATCATGCTTTGCCTGCTCTGAATCATTTGATCTGACAGGGTGAAGGGAGCTTCAGACTGTGTCCGATCTGTGGTGTCCCAGATCTCAAGAAGTTTGATTGAACAGTGTAGAGGTAGCTTTTCTCTGTTCTCATCGGGGCTGTAGATAGTATTTTTTAAATGCCTAGGTTCATAGAACTAATAAATAACTTAATTTGTAATGTGGCTTCAAGTTTGGCTCCCTTATTGTCCAATTAATGTTTGCAATAAATCGTGTGACAACACGTTCCCAATACATTCACAATACGTATTCAATCAGACTTTCCTTCTGAGATCAACCCCAGTTAGCTCAGTTGATTGGATGACTGGTTTGCAAGACAGAGTGATGCCTGGACTGGCTGGGGTGACCATGAAATGCCTTTTGAGCCTCATCCTCTGTCTAAGGAGTACTGTGACCTTCAGATTAAATCCACAACCAGTTCTCTCTCTCTCTCTCTCTCTTGAATGAGTAAAGAGCCCTATGAAAGCCCTACGAAAAGAGCCCCTCCTGTGTCACGGTGGTAGTGACCCCATCCTGGTCCGGGAGGTCCGGGTTCTAGTTGCGCCCGCTCCAGAGCTGCATCATCACATTTCTGAACAGGTTGATGCAGGCTGATGAGAAAAATAAGTTAAACATGTTTTGAAACATCAGCCCCCATGCCAGGTAATGTTCTCAGATTTGTCTTTCAACCCTGGTTGAGGAGGCAGCTGTTGGCCCTGTGTTGAACAAGCTGCTCGCTGGCCGAACCCAGGTTGAAACTCAGCTCTTTCCATTTCAGAGTGTGCTCCTCAGGCAGGGGCTCTGACGGCTCCAGTGTTTTGATGGAAGAGCTTGGCTTGTAGCCTGGACAGTGAATCTGGCTCTACCTTCCTGACAGGTGGGGAACATCGCTGAAGTCAGCTTCCCCATACTTGTTCCTGACTTTCAAAGCACCTGGAGGGAGCTAAGTCCCCCACTTGCCCTCAGAGTGTCGAGTGTCATTCGAGGCCGCAAAATCCCTCACTGCAGTTTCCTCCTTCGGTCTTCCACATACTTCCCAGGGCTCACATAAGCTCCAGCTTTCCCCTTGTAATCAAAAACTCTTAAATTCAACTTGGCATCCCTTTGATTCTCATCACTTTCAGTGTTACCACTTTTCAACCTATTTGGGAACAGGCCAGTCAGCCTCCTTGGGCCTGTTCTGTCATTCAATATGATCTGAATTAAGTGGGCAGTACGGTGGTTTAGTGGTTAGCACTGCTGCCTCACAGCGCCAGGGATGTGCTTCAATTCCACCCTCAGGTGACTGCCTGTGTGAAGCTTTCACATTTTCCCCGTGTCTGTGTGGGTCCCCTCCCAGGTGCTGCAGTTTTCTCCCACAGTCCAAAGCTGTGCAGGTTAGGATGGATCGGCCAGGCTAAATTGTCCCACGGTGCCCAGGGATGTGCAGGTTAGGTAGATTGGCTGTGGGAAATTGTCCCATGGCGTCCAGCGATTGGCTACGGGAGAATGCAGGGTTGTGGGGTCGGGAGGTGGGTGGTGGGTCTGGGTGGGATGCTCTTTTGACTTTTTGCCTTCTCAGTGTAGACCCGATAGGTCGAATGGCCTGCTTCCACTGATTCCGTGAAATCCTTACACTTGAGTGTGCACTCCCTCACCTCCCCCACTCCCCCCCACCCTCTCTCCACCCCCCCCTTCAACCAGTCAGACTTCCTCTCTCTCCCTCTCTGGCAAACAAAACAAAATCCATCATATGGCTGTCAAAGTGAACAGCTTATCGAGCATCAATTGTCATTTGCCAACCTGACAGCCTCAAACCTCTCTCAGACTTTGTGCAAATAAGTGTTTCTTAATTTCACTCCTGAAAGGAACAGCCATTCCCAGACAACTGTGAGAAAGAATCAATTTGAAGCCATCGCAACGAGGTTCAATTCAGCAGAGTGGATATGGAGTGGTGATCTCTCCAGCCCTGTTCAATTCGACCTTGAGTCCACTGCCCACGTCCTTGAACACAGATAGTCAATTGCTTTCTCACTCCAGATGCTGTTAACTGTAACATGTACCTTGCCGGAGCAAGTCAAAAAAAAATCAAAAGCTAAAAATCAATAGCCCTTCAAAATAAAGTGCATTAAAGGCACGTCAACACAGCAAACAATTCAAAGCCAGGTCACCCACAGGCCCCTCACTCCTCCTTGGTGGATTAGTAAGCAAACAAAGACAGAAGATATGGCTGGACCTTTTCCAAGCCAGGGCACTGACATTGATTTTAAGCAATGAAATAGCCATTAGGATGTGAGGCAAGAGATAACAAGAGTTATTTCCGGTCACCATGCTTTGAACTTCGCTGCTCGCCTGTTCATTTCAGGGATGACCAGGAAATGGCTCAACTGGTCAGCTCTTCTGTCAAGGCAAACCGAACTGTCAACTCAGAACAGACCGGGGCAGGATGCACAAAAAAACGTAAGGCAGCTTTGCCCTCTGACTTGTCAGAAACCACTTGCTCTTTTAATGCATCTTTACCGCGCCTCGAGTGTTTTGCTGAGATAAGTGCTTTCAACCTGCAATGCCGAGAGGGGATTAGCTACTTTGGATGAACTGTCACCGTCGATCCACAGAACCTCTGATTGCCAGAAGAAAAAGTCGGACCAAGCTGCTCCTTCGCACCCCAGACACTCCTGTGTGTAAGTTTGTGTTCTCAAACCATCGACAAATCAGGAGGCTTTCCTGCATCACCAGAACCTACAACTCTGAGTGTCCGCTCTCGAACATTAAGCGCATTTTACACAATGGAAAATCCAAATCCCTGTCAAGGAACTTGGTTAATTGTCCCCTCGAGCAATATTTCAGGATCAATGTTCTTGGAATTCAGAAGAGTTCAAGACAGCGCGAGAAGGCAAAAATCAAATTCTACAGAGGAAAGCAAAATCCTCCAGATGCTGGGCATCTGAAGCAAACACACTTAAATAATGCAACACAGATAAACCCTCTGGAATTTGTTGCAAAAACAGAGCAAGTTGGAGAAACCTAGCAGGTATTTTGGTCGTCTCTCCACAGAGGCTGCCAGACCTGCTAAGTTTCTCCAGCATCCTCTACCTTTGCATCAGATTCCAGGGGTTCATCTGCGTTGCACCAAATGCAATCACTCCTGCCTCGCTTGCGACATCACCTTGTAAGTGGCCATTCTGCTGCAAATATTGCTGGTCAGCTTTCACCCTGCCTCTTGGGCATTCACCTTCACTGTGAGTGGCACTGTCTTTAACTGCCTGGGTCGAAGCTCTCAAATCACAACCCTAAACCTCTCAACCTCTCCCTACCTTTCTGAGAGCCTCTTGACATCCTAACTTTTGGACCACGTTTTTGTTCACCACTGTTGTAATTTGTTGCGGTCCAAGTTTGATAGTACACACTGTTGGACAATCTCTCAGACGCACTGCGGAAATTCACCAAAGATCCTCAGACAGCATCTTCCAAACCCAAGACCACTTCCATCTAGAAGGACAAGGGGAGGATCTACATGGGAACACCACCACCTTTAAATTCCCCTCCATGCCACTCACTATCCTGACTTGCAAATATATCACTGTTCCTTCACCATTGCTGTTCAAAATCCAGGAATTCTCTCCCTAATGGCATGGTGAATCAACCCACAGCAGGTGGACTGCAGCGGTTCAAGAAGGCAGTTCACCACCAACTTCTCAAGGGCGATTCAGGTTGGTCAATAAATGCTGACCCAGCCAGCGTTTCTCACATGCCACAAAATAATCAAAAAAACCCTTCAGATCACCCTGGAACATTGCCAAGGCAAAATGAAGGCTTAACATTTCCTGGGGCATCTTTGATGCATACATACTGATCATAATGGTTGATCTCAATTCTGGACCCTCTCAGAGTCCACTCACTTTTCCCCGCTTGAGCCAATGAAGCAACCACAAGCAATAAATTCTAGCTCATGCCTTGCCCTCACCCAAGAGTCCTCGACTGCAGTTCCTTTCCACAATTACCCTTCACTGTGAACGATGAACCTGCGCTGGTCAACGAAGAGTGGACTTCAGCTGAGCTGATAATAAATGGACGGCTGGTACTCACTGCAGAAATTCACTGGAAGGCTGGATATTCAGGGGACATGAACCAGAGATCCCACCTCCAAAAAAAGCTTCAAGGAGAAGTCAAATTAAGACAAATGCCCATTTAAAATACAGGGCAAGGTGTGATCCTTAGTACCGATGTGGAATTCTCTGCCACAGAAAGCAGTTGGGGCCCTTTCTCTTTTCACTTGCCACCACTATAAGAGTTTAAAAACTTGAGGAAGGCACTGCTTTCAACAAGACCATATGACACAGGAGCAGAAATTAGACCATTCAGCCCATCGAGTCTGCTCCGCCACTCAATCATGGCTGATTGGTTTTTCAACCCCATTTTTCTGCTTTCTCCCTATAACCCTTGACCCCCTTTGCAATCAAGGACTTATCTATCTCTGTTTTTAAATATACTCAATAGCCTGGTCTCCACAGCCTTCTGTTGCAATGAACTTCACAGATTCACCACTCTCTGGATGAAGAGTTTCTCTTCGTCTCCGCTCTGGAGGGTCTTTCCTTCACTCTAAGGTCCCCAACTCTCCTGCCAATGGAATCACCATCCCAACATCCACTCTGTCCAGGCCATTCAGTATTCTGTATGTTTCAATTACATCCCTCCTCATCCTTCTAAACTTCACTCAGTGTAGACCCAGAGTCCTCAATGTTCCTCGTATGCTAAGCCTTTGTTCCTGGGATCCTTCTTGTGAATCTCCTCTTGACCCACTCCGGGGCCAGTACATCCTTCCTGAGATATAGGGCCCATAAGGGATCAAAGGATACAGGGAGAAAGCACAAACAGGGGACTGGGTTGACTGATCAACTATGATCATATTGACTGGCGGAACAGACCTGTCAGGCCGAATGGTCAACACCTGCCCTTCTTTTCGATGTCTCCAATGCCGGGGTATTTAACATGCTTTTGAGACCAGCTCTATTCCTGCAAACACCAGACCACAACAAAACGCGGTCTGCAATCATTTGTACATTGGCAGACCGAAGGGCGAGATGAGCAGTCAGAACTAATATCCACTATGTCGGGCGCAGTAAAATCTAATACAATGCAAAAACCGATACCTTTGCCTTACGAATGAATTATATTTTATTCACAGAGGCATAGACTTGCCTGTGCTACAAAAAAAAACCACTGCAATAAAGTAGATTGACTTGCCTGACCTGAAGCTCTGGCAATAAAGTAGGGATTAAACATGATTCTGTATGTCATGCAAGCTTAATACATGTCAAATCATATAGTAGCAATTGAACCTTCAGTAGGATAACTACACAAGGTAATGAACTGGCACTGTGCCACAGACACAGAAGAACACGAGAAATCAAGTTTTCAGGATCTTACCAATCAAACCTTGATTCCCATGGCATTCTTCGTTCCACATTTCAGAATTCCTAATGGGGAGAGAGAGAAAAAAAAATCAGTGGAATTGTCAAAAAAAAAAGTCTCAGACAATTTGTGCTGGAAGATGCGAGAAAAAAGCACAGAAAATGATTTCAAAAATGCGCAGGGTAAAAGGCAAGGGGAGATAGCAAAACAGTGTTTCGGAGATCAGACTTGAACACCCCAATTCAGGAGGTTTTTATGATACCAAAGAAGCAAGGCGCGCTTGTTGGGTTAAACTGACTGTCAGTTTGAGGTTACCATGAACTTCTTGACCTCTCCTCTCGCCTGAGGCGTGGTGAATCTCAGGTTAAACTCTCCACCAGTTCTCTCTTTATAATTAGAGCACAGCCTGCGGTCCTCTGGGACTATGGTAACATGACCCTTTACCCTGTACGTGTTGCATCCATTCAGAGAATGCTCCAAACACATTATAATCACTCCCTGAAGGCCATGCACTTGCTGCTAATAACTGGGAATGTCTGCTTCTTCCTGCGCCTAATTTTAGTCAGGTGGGGGCAGTCAACTCGATTCAAATCTGTCCTGCACATTAAGATTTATCATGTCTCACTTGTGTATTTTATTTTATGATTTTATCCTGATTCACACTTGTCTGTTACAAAACAAGGTAAATTAATGTCACGCCAACCTCTTGTGTTTGTTATTATTGCAGCCAGCAGATGATCACAGAGGCTTTGTGTGTTAGAGTTGTGTTCAGTGCCACTGGAAGGAGTTGCAAATTTAGCTTGGAAACTGTAACACCCACCTCAGAGAGTAGGGTCACAAGTTTAATGCTTCTACTTCTTCAGTACGCAAAGGAAATTCAGCATGTCCACAAGGACTCTGAGCAATTTTTATAGATACACCATAGAAAGCATCTTGTCTGGATGAATCACAGCTTGGTATGGCAACTGATCTTTCCACAGCTGCAAGAAACTACAGAGTCATGAACACAACCCAGTCCATCACGCAAACCAGCCATTCATCTATTGACTCCATCTATACTTGCCACTGCCTTGGGAAAGTAACCAACCTAATCAAAGATCCTTCCCAGGTTACTTCCAGAAAATATGAAAGTTTATGCACATTTACTTCTTACCCACTGTTATTAGACATCTGAATGCACTCTCAAATTTTACATTTAATGTTGATCTCCATCTCTGTGCATCTTCTCTGCAGCCATAACATTGTATTCCTCACTCTGTTCTATTACCCAAATGCATTTGGTATAGAGGTCGTTCTGCTTTTACACGTGATATGTTAACACAAATTCACTGTAACGCAATTGACAAGTTGAGACATTTTATAAATGGCGAACTTTTAAAACGTGTGCTGGCTGTAACGCAATTATATCGGCAACACTTTCAGCGCTGTTTCTAAAGAGGGACTTTTCTTTAATGCGAGTTTCACAAGAACGCAACCATCGTGTTACAGAAGAACGACCTGTAGTACGATCCATCTGTACTGTACACAAAACAAGACTTTTCACTGGACCTAGCTACATGTGACAACAATAAATCAATTCAAATCCAACACTGCAGCAGCCCCACTGTCTTGCCAGGAGTTGAATTCACTGCCCAGCTCTCAGTGACCTGGAGAAGGAATATTCTCAATGCAAGTCGCTCGGTAATTTCAGAGAGCAGTTGAGAGTTGACCACGTGGTTGAAAGTGTGGAGTCAGGCACAGGCCAGGGAGAGTCGGCTTCTGTCTCTGCTTCATGAGTCAGCCAGGTTTTTAATGACCTATTTGGTTGGTCAATGGCTACCATTGCTGCCACTAACTTGGCATTCCACGGTGATCGACTTCACTGATACCAGGTGATTTTCATCCATTCATGGAGCAAGGGGAGCTGCAGAGGACAGATGGGAACCTACCACATCAGAGAATTGGCCTGGTGACAATTGCTACCATCGGCTTAGAATTACAAGTCAACTCAAGCTTCACAATGAGACCATCATTACGTTGAGTAGAATGCTCTTCAGCAACTTTTCTGACTTTAAGAATTCGCGCCAAGGGGACATGGTGTTGCGCGTTAATGCTATACAAAGTCTCAGGCTGTGGAAATTAGTTCAAATCCCATCAGGGCAGCCATTGGAATTTACACGATGTTGCTAAAACCTGGAATATAACATGAATAATAATGTGAAGTGCAGCAATGGTCATCGATTGCTGGCAAAACCCACAGAGTTCATTCACGTCCTTTGGAGAAGGAAACCCATTGTCCTTTCCCAGTCTGGCCTACATGTCCAGAAGAAACTCTCAAACGATGGTCAGCAGTGTGGGATAGACAGCAGTGTGGGATGGTCAGCAGTGTGGGATGGACAGCAGTGTGGGATGGACAGCAGTGTGGGATGGTCAGCAGTGTGGGATGGTCAGCAGTGTGGGATGGACAGCAGTGTGGGACGGAGAGCAGTGTGGGATGGAGAGCAATGTGGGATGGTCAGCAGTGTGGGATGGACAGCAGTGTGGGATGGAGAGCAATGTGGGATGGACAGCAGTGTGGGATGGACAGCAGGGTGGGATGGACAGCAGTGTGGTATAGAGAGATAGTGAAGGGTGGTCAGCAGTGTGGGATGGACAGCAGTGTGGGATAGACAGCAGTGTGGTTGGTCAGCAGTGTGGGATGGTCGGCAGTGTGGGATGGACAGCAGTGTGGGATGGACAGCAGTGTGGGATGGAAAGCAGTGAGGGATGGAGAGGAGTGAGGGATGGACAGCAATGTGGGATGGACAGCAATGTGGGATGGACAGCAGTGTGGGATGGTCAGCAGTGTGGGATGGTCAGCAGTGTGGGATGGACAGCAGTGTGGGATGGTCAGCAGTGTGGGATGGTCAGCAATGTGGGATGGTCAGCAGTGTGGGATGGTCAGCAGTGTGGGATGGTCAGCAGTGTGGGATGGGCAGCAGTGTGGGACGGAGAGCAGTGTGGGATGGAGAGCAATGTGGGATGGTCAGCAGTGTGGGATGGACAGCAGTGTGGGATGGAGAGCAATGTGGGATGGTCAGCAGTGTGGGATGGACAGCAGTGTGGGATGGACAGCAGTGTGGGATGGTCAGCAGTGTGGGATGGTCAGCAGTGTGGTTGGTCAGCAGTGTGGGATGGACAGCAATGTGGGATGGAAAGCAGTGAGGGATGGAGAGGAGTGAGGGATGGACAGCAATGTGGGATGGACAGCAATGTGGGATGGACAGCAGTGTGGGATGGACAGCAGTGTGGGATGGACAGCAGTGTGGGATGGAGAGCAGAGTGGGATGGAGAGCAATGTGGGATGGTTAGCAGTGTGGGATGGACAGCAATGTGGGATGGACAGCAGTGTGGGATGGACAGCAGTGTGGGATGGAGAGCAGAGTGGGATGGAGAGCAATGTGGGATGGTCAGCAGTGTGGGATGGTCAGCAGTGTGGTATAGAGAGATAGTGAGGGGTGGTCAGCAATGTGGGATGGTCAGCAGTGTGGGATGGTCAGCAGTGTGGTATAGAGAGATAGTGAGGGGTGGTCAGCAGTGTGGGATGGACAGCAGTGTGGGATAGACAGCAGTGTGGTTGGTCAGCAGTGTGGGATGGTCAGCAGTGTGGTTGGTCAGCAGTGTGGTTGGTCAGCAGTGTGGGATGGACAGCAGTGTGGGATAGACAGCAGTGTGGGATGGTCAGCAGTGTGGGATGGTCAGCAGTGTGGTTGGTCAGCAGTGTGGGATGGACAGCAGTGTGGGATAGACAGCAGTGTGGGATAGACAGCAGTGTGGTTGGTCAGCAGTGTGGGATGGACAGCAGTGTGGGATAGACAGCAGTGTGGGATGGTCAGCAGTGTGGGATGGTCAGCAGTGTGGGATGGACAGCAATGTGGGATGGTCAGCAGTGTGGGATGGTCAGCAGTGTGGGATGGTCAGCAGTGTGGGATGGACAGCAGTGTGTGATGTACAGCAGTGTGGGACGGAGAGCAGTGTGGGATGGACAGCAGTGTGGAATGGACAACAGTGTGGGATGGAGAGCAATGTGGGATGGTCAGCAGTGTGGGATGGACAGCAGTGTGGGATGGTCAGCAGTGTGGGATGGACAGCAGTGTGGGATGGTCAGCAGTGTGGGATGGTCAGCAGTGTGGTTGGTCAGCAGTGTGGGATGGACAGCAGTGTGGGATAGACAGCAGTGTGGGATGGTCAGCAGTGTGGGATGGTCAGCAGTGTGGTTGGTCAGCAGTGTGGGATGGACAGCAGTGTGGGATAGACAGCAGTGTGGGATGGTCAGCAGTGTGGGATGGTCAGCAGTGTGGGATGGACAGCAATGTGGGATGGTCAGCAGTGTGGGATGGTCAGCAGTGTGGGATGGTCAGCAGTGTGGGATGGACAGCAGTGTGTGATGTACAGCAGTGTGGGACGGAGAGCAGTGTGGGATGGAGAGCAGTGTGGGATGGACAGCAGTGTGGAAAGGACAACAGTGTGGGATGGAGAGCAATGTGGGATGGTCAGCAGTGTGGGATGGACAGCAGTGTGGTATAGAGAGATAGTGAGGGGTGGTCAGCAGTGTGGGTGGTCAGCAGTGTGGGATGGACAGCAGTGTGGGATAGACAGCAGTGTGGTTGGTCAGCAGTGTGGGATGGTCAGCAGTGTGGGATGGTCAGCAGTGTGGGATGGACAGCAATGTGGGATGGACAGCAATGTGGGATGGACAGCAATGTGGGATGGAAAGCAGTGAGGGATGGAGAGGAGTGAGGGATGGACAGCAATGTGGGATGGACAGCAATGTGGGATGGACAGCAGTGTGGGATGGACAGCAGTGTGGGATGGACAGCAGTGTGGGATGGAGAGCAATGTGGGATGGTCAGCAGTGTGGGATGGACAGCAGTGTGGTATAGAGAGATAGTGAGGGGTGGTCAGCAGTGTGGGTGGTCAGCAGTGTGGGATAGACAGCAGTGTGGTTGGTCAGCAGTGTGGGATGGTCAGCAGTGTGGTTGGTCAGCAGTGTGGGATGGACAGCAGTGTGGGATGGTCAGCAGTGTGGGATGGACAGCAGTGTGGAATGGACAACAGTGTGGGATGGACAGCAGTGTGGGATGGACAGCAGTGTGGGATGGACAGCAGTGAGGGATGGTCAGCAGTGTGGGATGGACAGCAGTGTGGGATGGACAGCAGTGTGGAATGGACAACAGTGTGGGATGGACAGCAGTGTGGGATGGACAGCAGTGAGGGATGGTCAGCAGTGTGGGATGGACAACAGTGTGGGATGGAGAGCAGTGAGGGATGGAGAGCAGTGAGGGATGGAGAGCAATGTGGGATGGACAGCTTTGTGGGATGGACAGCAATGTGGGATGGACAGCAATGTGGGATGGTCAGCAATCTGGGATGGACAGTAGTGAGAGATGGACAGCAGTGTGGGATGGTCAGCAGTGTCGATTGGACAGGAGTGAGGAACTAGGTAAAATCAATGTCTGCTGATGCTGGAAACCATATTCTACATTAGAGTGGTGCTGGAAAAGCACAGCAGTTCAGGCAGCATCCAAGCAGCAGGAAAATCAGCGGGAGACACACTGGTCAACATCACAGAGTCATACAGTACAGAAGAGGCACTTTAGCCGATCAAGTCTGTGCCGCCAAAAATGGACCGCTACCTACACATGTTTATTTCCCACATTGGGTCCATGGCCTTCAATGTTATAGCACCATGAGTGCTCACCCAAGTCCTCCTTAAAGGCTGTGAGATTTCCCACACCAACCACCCTCCTGGAGACTGCATTCCAGACCCCCCACACCTTCTGCATGAAATAGCTTTTCCTCAAATCCCCTTGGAAACTCTTGCCTGTCACTCGAAAATTATGCCTCCTTGTTACTGACCCTTCAATGAAGGGTAACAGCCGTTTCCTCGTCCCTCTGTCCATGTCCCTCATAATAACCACCCTCCCAGCCTTTGCCTCTCCAGAGAAAGCAGACATCTTCTTGACCCCACCAGGGAGCTGCAGGGTTCACTTCCACGTGTTGCATTCCAATTTTTTTTTTTAAAACTGGTTTTTCTGTGTGAGAAAACTCCAGATCCACAGCAGCGTGGTTCATGAGCCCGGGCCAGATGCTCAGTTCAAGGGTAACTCAGGACAAGGAACAAATGCTGACCATGCCTGCGGGGGTCCACACCCCATCAGAGAATGAGAAGTCAAAGCTGAACCTGCTCAGAATCATCACCCAAACTGATGCAGTGACCTGACTCAGTCAGTCCCACCTCCACCTCTCAATTGGAGCTTGGCCAATCGAGTAAGCCAGCTCTCATCAAACAGATGAAGTACAAAATTTGCCGTGATGCCAACGCAAGACTGTTCAAGCACCTACACAAAAGCAAGTTCTTCAAACTTCCGTCGGTGTAAAAACAAAATGCTCCCAGATTCAACTCTGTCAACGTCATTCTGAATCGTGAAAGCATCTCTCCAATCACCTTGACACCATCTCTTTCTCCAAGGAAATGAGCCCAACAGCTGAAACTTTCCTCAGAACAGAATTCCGGGTGTCCAGAATAATTTCTTACACAGTTTACTGTTCAGCCTGAAGGGCAATGATTGCCTTCCTAAAGGTGAGTTGAGCAGAGACTGTACAAGGTTGAACTTGGTGAACAACCTTCAGTGCTACCCCTTTCATTGGCCGTGTCACCCTCTGTACAGAGGGTAAGATACGGTGGACAGGGAGAGCCTTTTTCCAAGTATGGGGATGGAAAACACAAGGGGACACAACTTTAAAATGAGGGGAGATAGGTATAAGTTAGATGTCAGAGGTAGTTTCTTTACTCAGAGAGTAGTAAGGGTGTGGAATGCTTTGCCTGCAACGGTAGTTGATTCACCAAGTTTAAGTGCATTTAAGTCATCATTGGACAGGCACATGGATGTACATGGAATAGTGTAGGTGGGATGGGCTTCAGATTAGTATGACAGGGCGGCGCAACATCGAGAGCCAAAGGGCCTGTACTGCGCTGTAATGTTCTATGTTCTATGTACTTTGCATGCTCTCGGAGAGACTTGCAGCTTTGGCAAGATAAAGCAATGAAAGGTACTTGTGACATCAGCAATGAGATACTGTGGCTTGAAGTTTTAACTAAGGCGACAATTTTTATGTTAATTCACTCATGTGACGCCAGTGTTGCTGGCTGCACGTCCGGAATATGACTTTTTTTTTCAAACATGTTGTCCAATAGACACTGGTGCAATGCTTGTTGAATCAGAAAGTCTTTGTCAGACTGTTAAATAACCCAGTGTGGTAAATCTGACATGACTACAGTTGCTGATTTCAGATTGTGCACTGTTTGACCACCTATGGTGACACCCATTTCAGGATTGTGGGGATTTTCTTTGTCACAATTGTTTCTGCACTGTCCGATCTTAATATACTGGATGCAAATACATCTCCCTGCTTGCCTCCCCTCCCCTGGATTCCACAGCAAGGAGACGAAGAAAGACACACAATGTGAGAGGCAATAGCCGAGTAGAATAATTGCTCGACTGTTAATCCAGAGACCCAGGGAGGTTCTGGGAACACGGGTTCAAATCCTGCTGCAGCAGATGGTAGAAGTTGATTTCAACAAATATCTGGAATGAAGATTCTCATGACCATGAACCCATTGTCAGTTGTTGGAAAAAACCTCCCCTCAGGTTCACTGATATCCTTTAGGGAGGGGAAACTGCCACCCTGACCCCGTCTGGAATGCATGTGATTCCTGGGCCACGGCAACGTGATTGACCCTTAATTGCTCTCTGGGCAATTAGGGATGGGCAATACACGCTGGGCTAGCCAGTGACGCCAACATCCTATGAATGAATGATTTAAAAAAAAACACAAGTGGTATCCTGGGTGTTGCTTATTCTTTCATCCCTTTCAGATATAGCAGGTACAGGGACATGGAACCTGAATGCTTCACGGCACATTGAGTATGGGAGTTGGGAGGTCATGTTGCAGCTGTGCTGGTCATTGGTCAGGCCACTTTTGGAAGGCTGGATTCAATTCTGGTCTCCCTGACATTGGAAAGATGTTGTTAAACTTGAATGGATTCAGAATAGATGCACAAGGATGTTGCCAGAACGAGAGGGCATAGGGTTAAAGAGAGAGAAGAAAGATTGAAAAGGGACTTAAGGGGCAACATTTTCACGCAGAGTGTGGTGCATGTATGGAATGAGCTGCCAGAGGATGTGGTGGAGGCTGGTACAATTACAACATTTAAAAGGCATCTGGATGGATATATGAATAGGAAGGGTTTTAGAGGGATATGGGCCAAGCGATGGCAAATGGGAGGAGATTTATTTGGAGTATCTGGTCAGCAATGATAAGTTAGACTGAAGGGTCCATTTCCAAGTTGGACATCTCTATGGCTCTTTGAATAACTTTCTGAAGTGGAGCACAGTAAAGGGGCTACAGCAACTACCTCAAAAAAAACGAGGAAGCAAAGACTTGAACTGATGACAACCATCAGAACCTCAGTGCACCCTGAAGAACTTTGCTGGTCACCATGGATTCAGCTGCTCAGGCCCTAAGTTCCTAAATTTCCAAACCACTCCCAAAACACCATGATCCATCCTCAAGAGATTAACAATGTACATATCATAATTCTATAACTCAATCATAAGACACTACTTCTGGCGATGCAGTGGACTGTACCAACCTGGATTTGATCTCACTTTTCTCAAATGGGCCATAAAACAGCAATGCTGTGACCACCCTACCATTCTCAGGTACAAGCAGAGCTAACTGACAAATCAACACGCTGCCGAGTCTCATTCCCAGCTCCAGAAGAGGGTCAACCATGATTAAGCTGCATTTCTCTTGGTTCAAACCACAAAGAGTGAATAACCTTGGTGCACAGTGAGTAATGTTGCGTAGGTGCGAATGTGGCAGGTATTTCACACCACAGCACAATGCAGCAATGAGCAGGGATGGATGGCTGGCTGACTGACTGTGGGTGGCCATGGAGTCAGTCTGCAAAGATACGTGGGCTGGGTGATGGCAAGAACTTGAGTGAATCACACCACAAGGTATTTAGCAGCCACACAAGCAGCCTCCTTGTAGTGTGGCTTCACAGCTCACTCAGGACCTACTCTCGCAACATCATTGGACCCTCTCAGCAATGCACCAGAGCATCACCAAGTTCAATTGCAATAAGGCCCTGTTCCACAATGCCAGCTTGAATCAATGTTGTTGTTTCAGAGAACAGCAACAGGCAGCACACAGTTTGCTAATGGCAAGTCTTCACTGAAAGGCAGGCCAGAAATTAGTCAGAATCTCCTGCAGAGCAAAGAACACGCAGATTAATACATTCCAAAATTTGGACACATTGTCAAGGGCAGCTGCAAAGTTCTAATGAACACTCAAGTGCAATGAGTTGCCCTGACAACAGTCTCCAAGTGAATCTTTCTTTGTCTGAAAAAAATGCCAATTTGAGAGGCTGTGGAGTCATACCGTATAACCACTTGCACAGCTTGCTGACTATCATTTACTGGGGATCGGGTTTGACGTGGACGAAAGAAAGAATGCACAGCACCAAAACGTTACCGTGGCACAAGCTTTTCCACCAGTGGTGAGAGAATTGCAGGTGGATAAACTTCACCACACTCCGGCCTTGACCTTGCACTGGCCATTTTTGTGCTGCCAAACAATGACTAGGTTCAAGAGGGGAAGGGCAAGTGTTCTGGAAGTCCAAGAAGCAAACCCAGAACATGTATGAGATGTTCAGCAAGCCAGGCAACATGCCCAATTTGGAGAATACAGCAGAGGGGGGGGAACGCCTTTTCGTCAGAACAGGGAAATGTTTGAGAAGTCTTAAATGAGCACAAAGGCAGGCAGAAAGTACAAGAAGAGGAAGGTGTGGATTAGGGTCCTATGGCAAAAGGGATGGTGGTGCAAGTCCAAAGGCAGGGCAATGATAGTACAAGTGGAGCACAGGAAGAGCTGTTCATGACACAGATAGGTCATTACAAACATATCTGCACTTGTTTAGTGTTGCGGTTTACTTGCATTAAGTGGTGAAGGATTAACCGAGAACAAAAATCTTCAGCAGAAGAGTCACATACTTGAGAAACACTAAATGGTTGATTATATAAAGATAACAGCTTAAATGACTCGTCAACAGTAACACGACGTCAAAGACACTGTCATGTTCTCAGAGATAGTAACAAGGTGCATGCCACAGGC